>NC_080797.1:50140611-50275611 GCF_028018385.1 Neofelis nebulosa
CACATATTATTCTATACTTATATATGATGTAACCAGTGGGAAAAATTAGGTGAAAGGTACACAGCACCCTTCTCTAGTATTTTTGCAACTTCCTATAAATACATAATATTTCAGAAAACTCCTTGCTAGGATTGCTTTATAAATGTTTTTCTACAATATTAAATAATTTGGATTTAACTCTTTAAAAAGGTACATATGTCTTGCAGAAGAATGAAACTGGACCACTTTCTTACACCATACAAAGAAATAAATTCAAAATGGATGAAAGACCTAAATGTAAGACAGGAAACCATCAAAATCCTAAAGGAGAAAACAGGCAGCAACCTCTCAGCCACAGCAAATTTTTACTAAACATGTCTCCAGAGGCAAAGGAAATGAAAGCAAAAATGAAATACTGGGACCTAATCAAGATGAAAAGTTCTTCACAGCGAAGGAAACAAGCAACAAAACTGAAAGGCAACCGACAGAATGGGAGAAGATACCTGCAAATGACATACTAGATAAAGGGTTAGTATCCAAAGTCTATTAAGAACTTCTCAAACTCAACACCCAAAACAAATTATCCAGAGAGGAAATGGGCAGAAGACATGAACAGACACTTTTCCAAAGAAGACATCCACATGGCTAAAAGATACATGAAAAGATGCTTAACATCACTCACCATCAGGCAAATACAGATCAAAACCACAATGAGATACTACCTCACACTTGTCAGAATGGCTAAAATTAACAACTTGGGAAGCAACAGATGTTGGTGAGGATGCAAAAAAATTTTGTGCTGTTGGTGGCAATGCAAACTGGTGCAGCCAACTCTGGAAAACAGTATGGAGGTTCCTCAAAAATTTTTAAATAGAACTACCCTACAACTCACCAATAGCACTACTAGGTATTTATCCAAAGGATACAAAAATACTGATTTGAAGGGGCACATGCACCCTGTTTATAGCAGCATTATCAATAACAAATTATGAAAACAGCCCAAATGTCCATCAACTGATGAATGGATAAAGATGTGGCATGTGTGTGTGAATATATACATACATATATGTGTGTATGTATATATGTGTGTGTATATATATATATATATAAGAATATATATACATATATGTATGTATAGACAATATGCATTGTACATATGTATTACGTATGTATATTTATACACATATGATATATATACACACATATACATATACACACACACACATATATGCACAAACACAATGCAATGTTACTCGAAGATCAAAAAGAATGAAATCTTCCCATCTGCAACAATGCGGATAGAACTAGAGTATATCATGCTAAGCAAAATAAGTCAGAGAAAGAGAAACATCTATTATTTCACTCATATGTGGAATTTAAGGAACAAAACAGATGAACATAGGGGAAGGGAAGGAAAAATAAAGTAAAATAAAAATAGAGGGAGGTAAACCATAAGAGACTTAAATATAGAGAAAACTATATTTAAATTGAACATTGCTGGAGGGAGGTGAGTGGGTAACAGGCTAAATGGGTGATGGGCATTAAGGAAGGCAGTCGTTGGGGTGAGTACTGGGTGTTATATGTAAGTGAGGAATCACTAAATTCTACTCCTGAAACCAATATTACATTATATGTTAACTAACTTTATAAATGATTAATTTACTAAGGATTATGTGCTGTTATCCCTGCTAAACAAATAAATCAAATTTCACAATTAACAATGTAACTTGAGTGAAGCACAAGTTAACAATTAACTGGTCCAAAGCCCACAATATTTATGTTCCAAATTAATTACAGCTTGACTTCATCTATGCAAACCTAATTCTTCACTCCTACATATTTCACCTTCACTTTTAACAATAACTATTTTACTTCTGCTTCCTGGTCTCTGTAAGGTCTTTACAGTTTGTACCTGTGTTATACATAACAACTTGATATTCTGATGAATGAAACATCATGTCTTTAAAATGCAAATAATACTGGCAAGAATAGTTTGATTGTTTTGCATTTCTCAAACCTAACCAGGAAGAACTCCCATTGGTTTCAGCTGACCTAACAGGTTACATAAGTACTCCGGACTTTGCACTAGAAGGTCAGCCACCTGACACTTACTGAAGACTTATACTCTTCACGGATATTCAGAGAAGATAGCCAAGCAAAAATTTTAAACCCTCTCCCTCAACACAATTTTAAAAACCTTAACTTGCAAAAAGCATAACCTCCAATGCAACTACTACCAAAACCATGCAAGTAGAAAAGACCAACGTCAACAATAAGCAAACAAATAATAACAGAACCTCCAAATCTATTTGAGGCATGCTTTTCAATTTAAAAAAACAAACAAAACTTTAATTTTGGAGTTAGAAAACTAAAGTAACAAAACCTTAACTCTGCTTCAAATAAGGTCATTGTAGATGGTTTGAAGAAATACAGTTTGTAAAGTGTTAGTATAAAAATCTACAATCTCATGAACACTATAGCTATTAACCTGATTTTTCATGCAGTATAAATAGGAGCATGTACTCTCCATGATGCCTAATGGAGTCATCACCCTCCCATAATGTAATCCTCCAAATTGTAGAGGATTAACTTTTTATATATAAAATTGTGTTTATTTGCATGTACAATAGAGAGAATGACGTTACACACACCTGTTCTACAGCATTTAACAGAATGTAGCATGATGATTGAAATGAAAAGCGGCTAGCCAAATCCATCAAATATAAAAACTATTGCAATCCTGTTGTAAAGTCCTTTTGTTAAACTCCTTTTATTCTAAATCCTTTTAATTCTGTCCTATAACACTAAAACATTTATAAAAAGCTTAAAATCCTAATAAATCGCACAATTAAAGTAATGAAAATGGGCTTGCCCACCAAGTCACAACTCCCCTCTCCCTCAACAAAATTCAAGACAGTTTGCATGTCAGAAAATGTTAAATAATATCCCCCACCATACATACCATTATAAACTCATTTAAACCAAAGAGTTTAAGCTCATAAATAAGCCTTGAAGATTTCAAGAAATCAAACAGAAACCACTTTTGCAAGGATCCGAAAACAGATCCAGAGGCAAATACAAATCCAAGTGATAATGAAATATTCCAACTCTACTATGACGCCTTGAACATAAAGATCTTACACAAAAGTATGCTAATACTAATAAAATTTAAATGAGAATGTATTTTACAGAAAGATCCCATTGAACAATTTAATTCATCTTATCAGTTAATTAAACCATTTCCAAGCCTCCTCCATTTTTTCTTATTTTACTGAAATAATTTTCTTTTAGAAAAGATTTAATCCAACCAGTTTGTCCATGTCCAGTTTTCCTTATAGATTCTCTCAATGTGAGCTTCAAGTTGCAGTCCTTATTCTGCAGATCTAAATTTTAGCTAGAAATATGATTCTATTGTCATTTATAGTCAAATTTTATTGTGTGTAATTTTAGATTCTTTCAGGATCTTTTCCCACTAAAAAATTATATTTTCTTACAAAATTTTCTACTTTATGCTTCAAAATAATCTCCAGTATAATCTGGGTAATCCTCATATTTGTATCTTACCTAAAAGAGAAAAATGCAAGGAATTTTTTAAGACAGAGAAGACAGAGATGAAGTTGGAGATGAGCAGGGAGATAGATACAGGAAACTAGATACAGAGGTTGCAGGTTCCATCAACCAACCACAAGGAGGATAAACAGGACAGAAATCTTATTACCTTGAACAATTTTATCTAAATATGACCACCAAAGACATATTTGTCATTTGCCTCAAACATCCAAAATATGTGTAATACATTTAGCTTCCACGGTTTCAAAAAGTTTAATATATTAAAGACATTTTTTTATTACAGCTAGCTTTATTACCTTCCTCCATAAGTTAAAGTGTTCAATATGTGAAGTATCCCTTAATAATGGCATCACATGCTTCACTTTAATAATCTGGCCTTTGCGGCTCTTTCACAGATGAGACTCCTCAGACCCTAACAAACACAAAGTACAAACCATCCATCTGACAGCTGAGTAAAATGATATTAAGAGAGGTTAAATAACTCGACCAAGTTGTTGTGCTATTAAATGCCACATGTGAACCTGAAAGACAGTCCAGAATTCCTTCCTTTGCTACCATTGGTCACTGAAAAAAGCTACTGCCAGAAAATTAGGATCAACTTCCCTGCTGAAAAATAAACAAAATTATTGGCAAAGGCTAATGTATTTAATCCCTTAGTGCTTTAATTCTTTCATCTGTAAAGTGAGGATAAATACCAATACCTCACATAGGATTGCTGTGAGGATTTAGAAAGATAATAAATGCAATGGACTAAGCAAGGTGCTGTAACATGTAACAACTCAATAATCTTGATGTAGTTATGATTGTTGCTGGCAACTCTAGTGTGGTGAATCCATTCATCTGCTTTTCTGGCAAAAAACAAAACAAAACAAAACAAATAAAATACTGTTCGCATCCTTGAGTTTCTATTTGCTCTCCTACCATGGGGCCAGTATCTCTTTGACCTAACCCCCTCTGTGTCTTGTACACTCATAATGGAATACGCCAAGCACACTTCTGCCTCAGGAATGCTGCACTTTTCTGCTCTCTGCTTAGAAATACTAAGTTATGCCCTAGTTATATGCATAGGTCACTTGCATGCTTTTTTTTTTAGGTCATGCTAAATATTTTCCAATCAGAAAGATCATCGCTAATCATGTTCAGGCTCCTTACTCTGATTTTTCTTCAAAACACTTAACAGATTACATTATAATATATATCTATTTCTCTTTGGTAAATTATACCTGCATTAAAAATATGAAGCAAATAAGAAATTTGTTCAGTAGCAAAGGAAATAAACTGTGTGCATAACATTGATAATGGTTAATTAGAATGGTTAAGACTAGTGAGCTTTTCCTTTTTCTTATCTAAAATGTGACCAAAATATTTATAATTATTCAGGGAAAAAGGTATAGAGGAGTTTATTATCCCACTCTTTCTACCTTTCTGGGGCTTTGATGTTTTTCAAAATAAGAAGTTGGAATATATATGCATTAGAATACGAAGTAATCTACTTCATTCAAAATGTTAATTACATCCACTTTAGAAGTGATGGCCAATGCTACAACATAAAGGTTTTTAACAAGTTTTACCTCAAACTTTTAGAAAAAGATTTGCCTAAAACGCAAAATAACCTCAGAAAGGATAAGTAATCTTTCATTTGAATTGCTGAACTACAAACGTGAACATGATCATGCACAGTCCCATATCAAAGTCAAATAATATTTACAATTGTTCATGAGTCTTAATCATGAATATAATAAATTTCTTACATATTCACATTGTATACATGTATATTTCACATTTCAAATAAAACATGTATATTAAATACAGATTTTTTTTAGATGTGTTTTACAAAATGGGATCACAGTATACATATCATCTGAATCTTAGTTTCCTCACTCAATGCATCATGTACATCCCTCCAGGTCAACATCTAATGCACTTTTTCATAGCTTCCTAATATTCCATGGTGCACCCACAACATAATTTGACTATTCCTCTTAATGTGTGCATCCAGGCTGTCTGCTATAAACATTCTTGTAAATATATAGTATATCAGCATAGACTGATACTTCTGTTCCTATGAAGTAGACTTTCGAACATGAAACTGCTAAGTCAAAAGACATGTGTGGGATTGCTAGATGTATTTAATTTAATAAACACTGTTTGCTTATTTTCCAAAAAAGCTTTTAAAATTCACATTCCTCCTGGGGCACCTGGGTGGATAAGTTGGTTAAGCATCTGACTTTGGCTCAGGTCATGATCTCATGGTTAGTGAGCTCAAGCCACATGTCCAGCTTTGCACTGACAGCTCGGGGCCTGGAGCCTGCTTCGGATTCTGTGTCTCCCTCTCTCTCTGCCCCTCCCCCACTTGTGCGCGCGCACGCGCTCTCTCTCTCTCTCTCTCTCTCTCTCAAAAATAAATACACTTGTAAAAAAAGCATTAAAAAGCAAAATTAGTCTCAAACCATACATGTGACATTACATCACAGTTTATATTAATACAGAAACTCTGTATATACCAGAAAAGAATGTACATTTAGTTTAGAACAAATACACTCAGGTAAGAAAGGTAAAGAGGAAGTTCATGATGAAAATACTATTATATGGCTAGTATGAGAATAAAGGAAGCAAAACCACATTACCAAAAATCTAAAGATGCTTAGGAATTATCTATTTACAAATGTAAAAATTTACAAATGTGTAAATATAAATATGCATGCACTTAAAGACTTGATTTTAATTAGCTTAACATGTTAAGATTTAATGCAAAATATCCAAAGGCCAATGAACATGTTTTCTAGTCCTAAATTTTGATTTGAACATAATATAGTAAATAGAGCATAGAATTTGAAGTCAGACACAGGTGGACACACAGTAACACACAAAACTCATTTCTGCAACTAATTGCTTTATAACCTTAATTCTGAACTTTAGTCTCCACTTCTATAAATGAGATTCTACCTAACCTACACATAGCAAGTGCTTAATAAATGGCAGCTATTATAATAAAGTAAGATAAAATGAAAGAATTCTAGGGGAGAGCTGATGTTAAAAAGTTGGTGAAAAAGCACAAATCTTTCACCATAAACTAAACATAGCAGGCAATTATTAAAAAACAATGTTGAGCTTCACACAGTGCTATAAGCTATTTGAAAGAATGCAAGAGATAAACAAAAGTAGTCTTATTAAAGTCATACCTCCTCAATAGGAATTTCTGGACTTCAGAAAACTAGCACACATGAAATAATAATAAGAAAACTAAATGATAGGCATTAGGTTCTCTTCAAGCACCAAATAGCTCATAGAGATCATCTTTGCTTGGTTGATAAGAAAAGTTTCATGGAGAATATCAAATTGGAATTAGGGGTCCATGAAGGATACGAATATGTGGATAAGGAGAGGAAAAAAAATAAAAACATGGACACAAGAAATACAAATGAATCAACATAGGACTGAAGTCCAAAGTATGTATATGTTTAACTAGACAAGGATTTATTGTCAATTGACTAATAAAAAATAAAGTTGATGAGTTAGGACTGGACCAGTTTGGACCCTAAAAAAGAGAGTTTGGAATTAAAGGTGATATACAACAATAAGCCTTTAACAAACAAGCAAACAAATAAAACTACTAGTTAGAGAGGAATTAACCAGCAGCATTATTTATAAAGACTCTAGTTAACAATGAGAAATCTGATTTAGGGAGTGGGATGGAGAACTCAAGCATATTTTTCTCCAAGTCCTTTGCAGTTCCACATAAATTCTAAATCAACTTGTTGAGGTGCTAGGGTGGCTGAGTCAATTAAATATCTGACTTTGGCTCAGGTCATGATTTCATGATTCGTGAGTTCGAGCCCTGCATTGGGCTCTGTGTTGACAGCTCAGAACCTGGAGCCTGCTTCTGATTCTGTGTCTCCTTCTCTCTGCCCCTCCCTGCTCACACTGTGTCTCTCTCCCTCTCAAAAATAAACATTAAAAAAAAAAAAAACTAAATCAACTTGTCAATTTCTTCAACACCCTAGTGTTTTGATTGGGATTTTGCTCAATCAACAAATTAATTAATCTGTATAATGAGTGCTCTAACACATTGGTTCTCAACCAGGGGTGATTTGACAATGCCAGGAGACATTTCTGATTGTCATGACTAGGGGCAGAGGAGGATATTATTCATTGCAGTCTCAAACCAGATAAAACTGAAATGTCCATTAACAGTAAAACAGACAAATATGATACATTCATACAGTGGGTAACTTTCACAGGGTCATCATACTTCTTCTTAATGGGACAGACAGTAAATATCTCAGGCCTGTGGGCGATGATGTCTCTGAAACAACTACTTAGCTTTGCCCACTTAGCACAAAAGCAGCCTTAGACAATATTTGAACATATAGACATGGTTGTATTGCATGAAATTTTATTAAAAAAAAAAAAAAAAAAAAAAAAACAGGGAACCAGCTGTGGCCATGTCTGTCAGCCCCTGCTCTATGTCAGCCTCTATACTGCAGTGGGAGTTCACAAAGGGGACAGAAGGAGGTTGTGCTAGTGACATCTAATAGGTAGAAGCCAGGGAATGCTGCTAGACACCTAAAATTATGCAAGAAAGACCTTCGCAACAAAGAATTTTCTGGCAAATATGTCATTAGTGCTGAGAAACCCTGCTCTACAGTGATGGAAATTGGTAAGCTATAGCTTCAAAAAACAACATGAAGGCATTTGAAAACACATGTCTAAATAAGAAGCCATGCAAAAGAATGTATACTCCATGATTCTATGTAAGTTCAAAAACCATAGTGTTCAGGGGATGCATATTTGCAGTAGCTTAACAAAGAAAGGAACTATTCACCATAAAAATCAAAAATGGTGATTTCTTTAGAGGCAGGAAAGGAGACTGACTCGAATGAGTCACTTGGGGGCTTTGGGCTTGCTAACAGTGTTGTGGTTCTTATCCTCCATGTTGCTGAAAAGGTACTCATGTTACACTGTATATCTTAAGCTGTATATGTTAAACTGTATATGTCTTATGTACTTTTCTAAACCTGTTATAATTTACAATATAATCAGAAACCAAAAGTTATTTAAGTTAAATTTGACAGAATGGAAGATAAATTTAAGAAATCCTCCTCCAAAATTAGAACAAATGGAAAATGAAAGATAAAAAGCAAAATTAAATAAGAAAGTTATAGATGCCCAATATCTAACTTGTAAGAGTTCCAAAAAGAGAGAATAAGGAAAACAGAAGGAAATTATAAACAAAATGATAATACAACAATTTTCCAAAACTGAATAACATAAAGCCCTACACCCTACCCTCTATTCTCCACACAGCAGAGTATGATGCTATAAAAGTACAAGTCTGATTGATCTAATTTGCAAAACCCTCTAGTGGCTTCCCAACTCATTCAGAGATGGAAAATAAAAGCCAAAAATACTTATAATGGTTTGCAAGTCCTACATCCTTTGGTTCATCATTTATTTCTCTCTCACTGGTCTCTTAACACCCCTCACCCTTTCTGTCTCACTAGCATCCTCTTTGAAGTTACCCAAATATGCAAACAATGTTCCCTCCTTGGGGTCTTGACACTCTGCCTGTAAAAGATGACTAATTTTTTCAAGTCCTAAGGTTATTTGACATTTAAAGCTAGGTAAATGATTTGTTCATTTTAGCCACTCTGACTGCCATGAGGTGATATCTGAGTGTGGTTTTGATTTGTATTTCCCTGATGAGGAGCAACGTTGAGCATCTTTTCATGTGCCTGTTGGCCATCTGGATGTCTTCTTTAGAGAAGTGTCTATTCATGTTTTCTGCCCATTTCTTCACTGGATTATTTGTTTTTCGGGTGTGGAGTTTGGTGAGCTCTTTATAGATTTTGGATACTAGCCCTTTGTCCGATATGTCATTTGCAAATATCTTTTCCCATTCACAATGGAATACTATGTGGCAATGAGAAAGAAAGAAATATGGCCTTTTGTAGCAATGTGGATGGAACTGGAGAGTGTTATGCTAAGTGAAATAAGTCATACAGAGAAAGACAGATACCATGTTTTCACTCTTATGTGGATCCTGAGAAACTTGGCAGAGGTCCATGGGGGAGGGGAAGGAAAAAAAAAAGAGGTTAGAGAAAGAGACAGCCAAAGCATAAGAGACTCTTAAAAACTGGGAACAAACTGAGGGTTGATGGGGGGTGGGAGGGAGGGGAGGGTGGGTGATGGGTATTGAGGAGGGCACCTTTCGGGATGAGCACTGGGTGTTGTATGGAAACAAATTTGACAATAAATTTCATATTAAAAATAAAATAAAATAAAATAAAGTTAGGTAAATGAGGGGCACCTGGGTGGCTCAGTTGGCTAAGCGTCCAAGTCTTGATCTTAGCTCAGATCATGATGTCATGGTTCATGAGTTACAGCCCTGTGTTGGGCTCTGCACTAACAGCAAGCAGCCTGCTTGGGATTCTGTCTCTCCCACTCTCTGTCCCTCCCCCTCTCAACAAAATAAACTCTAAATAAATAAATAGATAAATAGATAAATAAATCTAGGTAAATGAGTGATTTCTAAAAAATAAAACTTAAATTTCGATAAAAAAAAGAACCTCTGTTGTTAAATGAATACACATTTAGGACTGTCCTGTCTTCCAATGAACTGATGTTTTTGTCTTTATGAAATGTCCCTCTTTATCCCTGGGAATATTTGCTCTTAAGTCTCTAAATAAAGTCTTTACCCAATACTAATACAGCCACTCCGGCTTTCTTATTATTAGTTTCTACACAGTATAAATTTACCACCTGATTACCTTAAATGTATTGGTATCTTTATATTCAACATTTATTTTTTATAGACTGCATATAACTAGGTCCTGTCTTCTTTTGGATTAACTAAGTCTTGTTTAATATTCTATTTTATCCCTTCTATTGTATGATGAACTACATTTATTTGGTTTTGTTTTTTCCTTCTGCTTTTCCTTTTTTCTCTTGCTCTAACAACTGCAGTATGTGTCTAAGTTATTTCACTCATTATCAGGAAAATACAAATTTATCTTCAAATAATATAGTATTTCATCTATAATGCAAGACTCTCCTAACAGTATATTGTTCTTCTTTTTTTTCCTTTTTTTTTCTTTTAGAGAGAGAGAGAGCGCGCGCGAGCGAGCACTCACACGCACACTGAGCAGGGGAGAGGGGCAGAGGGAGGGGGAGGGAGAGGGAGAGAGAGAGAGAGAGAGAGAGAGAGTCAGAGAGAATATCTTAAGCACTTTCCATGCTCAGTACGGAGCCTGATGAGGGGCTTGGTCCCACGACCCTGGGATCATGATCTGAGCTAAAATCAAAAGTCAGATGCTCAACTAACTGAGCCACTCAGGCACCCCAAGTATATTTGCTCTTTAAACCACTAGTTATCCTCATATGCTGTTCATTCTTAATTTTCAGTTCCTATTTAAGGCAAAAACAAAAACAAAAAACTAAGTATCTGGTGCGGGTTTCTTTTCCTTTTGTGAAGGTTAGCCTGTTTTCTAGCTAGGTTGTTCACCTGGTGGAATTCTTGGCAGAAATGTCTTTGTGGAACATGACAGAAGGACAGAAAGAATTAAAAATATGATATTCAAAGAGATAAGCAGAGAATTCTCCAGAATTATGTAAAGGCAACAATCCTGTGATCCAATAAGCTTGATAAATCTCTAGTAGAATAAAAAGAAATTCACACCTAGAAAAAAGCCTGGAAACACATAAACCAATTGTTAATATTTTCACTAATAAAGAAAGAAATAGAATTCCTGCAAAGAAATATACATGTATAACTACACATAATTCATTTTTATAAATTTAAAAAAATTTTTAAAGACGAAGAAAAAAGATGAGAACAAGACAGAGACAATACAAGGAAATATGATCCAACTAAGTATATGATAGAATAAATTCAAGAAGAAAAACAAGGAGAAGAAGGAAAACTCTTTGGGATATGACTTCAAATCCCAAAATAAAAAAAAATTTTAAACATGATGGAAAAATTATCTTAAAGGGCCAACATTTAAATTGTTTCCATGTATGTCTATCAAAGTATCTATAGATATCCTATAATTAGCTTAGGAGTATACCTCAAAAAATGTCACATTTAGCCACAACTCTAAGAAAGATGTAAAGAACTCCAACCTAGAAATTAGAAGCAACAAAATTATTCATACACTCTGATCACTACCTATATCATCCTTTTATGCTCTGAGTGGCTACAACTTATAATAGGAAGCTCTAGGTCATGTTGTTTAAGAGGAACTATCTTCTAAATAGATTATCAAAAATTAGTATTAAAAGGCCTACTTTCAGGGTGACTGGGTGGCTCAGTCAGTTAAGCATCTGACTTTGGCTCAGATCATGATCTCACAGTTATTGAGTTCAAGCCCCACATCAGGCTCCCTGCTCTGAGCAGAGTCTGCTCAGATCCTCTGTCTCCCTCTCTCTCTGCCCCTCCTTCCCTCTCAATCAAAAATAAACAAACATTAAAAAAATAAAATAAAATAAAATAAAAGGCCTGCTTTCAGCCCCAATAAATTTCTGTGTATGAGAAGCTACCTAAAGTGTTAAAAGGATAAATGTCAACTTTTTAAAATACATTATTCTTTTCCCTAAAATACTATAATATACCATGTTCCAATAACCATGTCAGAGCCTATACATTAAATAGCCACCAAGAACACTTTTTATTTTTTCTACTGTATTAAAAAAAAAAAGTTCTATTTCCATATACTCCTACACATATGTTTACAAAAACTAGTATCTAAATGAAAAAGTTATTAGTTTAAGGACTCACTACACACAGTGTAGTTTCAATGAGTTCACTCTCACCACTATTACTTAACATAGTACTGGAAGTCCTAGCTGTAACAATCAGATAACAGCAAGAAATAAATTGCAAGTAAGAAATCAAACTTTTGTTATTTGTAAATGGCATGATACTCTATACAGAAATCCCAAAAGACTCCACCAAAAAATTGCTAGAATTGATACACAAATTCAGTAAAGTCACAGGATACAAAATTAGCATACATAAATCTGTTACATTTCTACACACCAATAATGAAGCAGTAGAAAGAGAAATTAAAGAATCAATCTCATAACGGCACCAAAAACCAGAAGATACCTAAGAATAAACCTAACCAAAGAGGTTTGTACTCTGAAAACTATAAAACACTGATGAAAGAAAGAGAAGAGGACACAAAGAAATGGAGACATTTCATGCTTATGGGCTGGAAGAACAAATACTGTTAAAATGTCTATACTACCCAAAGCAATCTACACATTTAATGCAATCCCTATCAAGACACCAACAGCATTTTCACAAAGTTAGAACAAACAATCCTAAAATTTGTATGCAACCACAAAAAAACCTAAATAGCCAAAGCAACCTTGAAAAAGAAAAGCAAAGATGGAAGCATCACAATTCCAGACTTCAAGTTATATTACCAAGAATACTTTTCAAAGAGCATCATGCCACACTTGCATGATTTAGACTAACTCTATTAGTAGTGATAGAATAATGTATTTAGAATCAAGGCACAATTAAGACAAATTAAAAACACTACTACTGTATTAACCAAAAAGGGTACTGCAAAAACTTGTATTTAGATATAAACTACCTCATCCTGGTCAAATACCAGGCTTGGTCTTTTTACATGATAGGTAATTATATAGTCATATCAACTAGTAAACTTTGGGGATTTATCTAGTTCCTTTCAGGATTTGCAGACTGCAGAGAAATAAATCTTGAATAACACAGAATCCTTGTTGAATAAGCACCAGTTTCCCCAAGCATAACAATATCTGAGAAACAAGAACCAAAATACAGAGTATCAAAGTTAATAATGTGTAGATGGATATCTACTACTGTACCAAAATATTCCTGAGGAAAGAATCCTTTCATTTGAAAAGAAATGATTAATTGGACTTCATTTATATTGAGATGATGGGGGAAAAAGCCACAGATAGAAAAAAAGTTATTTGTAAATCATATATCCAACAAAGGACGTGAATCTAGAATATGTAAAGAACTCTCTAGATTCAACAGTAATTAGCAGAAGACATGAATAGACACTATCACCCAAGCGGATACAGGGATTTCAAGTAAGCATATGAAAGATGTTCAACATCATTAGCTATCATCAGGAATGTGATACATAAAACCACAAAATAAAAATTTAATCTTTGAAAACCAAAAAGGTAATAACCAAGAAAGACTGCAACATGGAAAAAGGAAAAGAACATTCCAAACGAAGTTGGTTGAGGATATAGGGGATTTTGCAGATAACAATGACTTCCAGAGGGCCTGGTAAAAAAATTTCAGGAGTTGGGGTGAGCAGTGCAAGAAGGGGAATTAAGAGAGAGATCTGAAAAATCTGGCAAGTGAATGCTATATGGAAGGAGTGTAAGGATGAGAGATGATCTTTAAGCTTCTTATGGCGATTGAGTAACACAAGAATAAAGGACATGAGGAATTTAGTTCCCATGGTCTCCAGATAGTGATGGCAACACTGTGAGTATAGTGTGAGAGGAGAAGGAGGTGATGGGGAAGACACTAAGAATTCTAGAGCCACTTTTTCTCTCCTGTCAGTAATGGAATGGAGGTCATGGGACTCCCTCTTGATACCTGCTCATTTTAGCAACTTCCATCAGTGAAGAAAAAATTTCAATTACACGTTACTTAGGGCGTCTGGCTGGCTCAGTCAGAAGAGCATATGACTCTTAATCTCAGTGTTGTGAGTTTGAGCTCACCGTGGGTATAGAGATTACTTTTAAAAAAGTAAAACCTTTCAAAAGAATTACACTTTACTTCATTTATCCTCATGGGAGTTCTGTGAGGTAGGTTTAAAAAGGATATTGGGGCACCTGGGTGGCTCAGTCAGTTGAGCATCCAACTCTTGATATCAGCTCAGGTCATGATCTCACAGTTGTGGGATCGAGCCCTGCATCAGGCTCCAGGCTGAGCATGGAGCCTGCTTGGGATTCTCTGTTATGCGCGCTCTCTCTTTCTCTCTGCCCCTCCCCCACTCACATGCACACTCTCTCTCAAAATAAATAAATAAACATTTAAAAAAATAAGTGTTTTTTGTATGGAAATCAATTTGACAATAAATTTCATATAAAAAAAGTTTAAAAAGGATATTATTTACATTTAAAACGTTGATATACAGGTCAAAAGACTAATTTGAGATGATACTGCACTGGTCTTTTCAATAATATGAATAAAAATACCAAGAACAGATGTTAGCTCCATACATGCAGTCACTGCTCTACATGAAAATAAAAGAAAAAGAGAGAAAAAAATACACACATATATACATATATACATACATAAACACACACACACACACTTTTAAAACAAAGAACTGATTTAATACTACTAAATTTAAAACATTAACAAATTAAGGAATGTATCCTTATGCAAAAATAAAATAAATCTCTCAAGGCAAAATACATACAGAGAAAAATAACCCGCCCTTGTACTTCTTTACTCTAAACTTGTAATTCTCATTTCTGATTTCCATTTCTGTCCCAGTAAAGACTGCCATATTCAGTTCCTTTGCCTGCTTCTTTCTCCTCTCCACCTAGGGCAATGAGTGCAAAGAATTATACCATTAATAATCGTTGGTTTATTTCTCTTCAATGGTGAACGCTTGAACCTCTTCTGTATGTTTTAATAATAAACTAAACACCTATGAACCCATCACCCAAAAATGAGAAGTAAAATATTACCAATAATTTCCATTTACTTATATAGATTCATAGCCTGTCACTCACCCACTACCAGGTAGCCATTCTCCTAAACTTCGTGTTTCTCACTCTTACACACATACACCCAGAGTTGTATTTTTGTTTTTCACATTTTAAAACTAGAGTTTTGATTAGTTCATGTGGCAGGCTGTTGCTGTTAAATATAAAGCTGAATAAATGCATGTGGCCTCAAATAGATTCTCTCATGTTACACAAGTGAAAATAATGGAAATTCAAAAATATTCCCAAAGTAAAACCATATACACATTAAAACTGCAAGGCACAGCAACAGCAACGAGAGGGAAACTTTCAATGAAACCTAGGATAAACAGTAAGTGCCAAGAAGATACTTCAAATGATAACAACAAAGGCTCGATCCTCTTGTTTTTAAGACTAAAAGCATCACAAGCAAAGGAGAAAAAAAAAAAAAAAAACAAGATGCCATTCTCTGAAAGCCAAGAATCACAGTAGTCCCTTGGTGACAGTAAAAGAGGAAGGAAAGTTTAAGCCGCCTCTACCTATTCATGAGATCAAAAGAAATAAAGGAATCCCTTGATGTTTTTATCATTTTCTTTTGCTACTACATCTAACACCAGAGAGAAGAAAGCACAATTAAGACTACAATACCTCTAGAAATTCCTGTATAATACTGGCAACTTTTAAAGGATCTGAGATTCAACTTCTCTAAAGATACATTAAATTTTAAACTATCCTACAAATAAAATCCAAATCCAATTTCTTTCTTTGCTTAATTTACAAAATTCACATGGAGCTTTTACTATGTACCAGGTGCTGTTCTAAACAATCTTAAGAAAAACTATCTAAAACTTAGAATTAAAGCAAAATGCTGAACTTTCACATCCAGCCATAATGAAGTAACAGGGAGTAGATATACCCTCCTGCTGGAAACTTGAAACAGATAAGATGTATGGAAAGACAGCTTCCAGACATTGAACAATAGGCAGCATAGGACCAGTAATCCTTGAGACAAGGGAGCCCTATGAATGTTCCAACATTCTAATTTATTTAAGTACAACCAATGGCTGCTTTTGCACTATGACGGCAGAGGTGAATAGTCCCGACAGATACTATATGGCCCACAAGTCTAAAATATTTATCTGGCCCTTTAAGAAAAGGTTTGCACACCCCTGTCTTAGAATAAAGGCTGTTCCAGGCATATCAAGCAAAAATTCAAGTAATTTAAGTCAGGTAGCCCAGAACAAAGCCCCAAAATACTTAAAGGAATACTAACACCAGCCCTGAGCAACATAAAATTCAGTGTGTGGCATCAAAACAAATATTTCAAGACATGCAAATAAGCAAAAAATTATGACCCATATAAGGAGATAAATGAATCAACAGAATAAAGTGATGTTTAAACTGCTATGAGAGAGGCACCAGGGTGGCTCAGTCAGTTAGGTGTCCAATTCTTGATTTCAGCTCAGGTCATGATCTCACAGTTCATGGCATCAAGTCCCATGTCAGGCTCTGTGCTGAAAGCGTGGAGCTTGCTTGGGATTCTCTCTCTCCCTCTCTCTCTCTCCCCTTCCCCTGCTCACATGCACATGTGCGCATGTTCTCCCTCTCTCTTAAATAAACATTTTTTTAAAGACTATCAGAAAAATACTTCATTTATTCAAAAAAGGAGAGCAAAGTGAGAGCAAGTTAAAGACACATGGAAGATCTTGCCGTATAGGTAAACATACACTCACACACATCTAAAAATGAAAAATGCAGCATTTGAAGTGAAAAAATACACTAGATAAGTTAATAATATACTAGATACTTCGGGGCAAAAGATTAGGAAACTTGAAGAGACAGTAGTAGAAACTACTAGAAACACAAAAGGAGAGAAAAGACTGAAAAAAATGAACAGAGTATCAGTGAGCTGTGAAACCACATGAAGTGGGCTAAAATAGAGAAGACAAAGAAAAAATATTTTAATATGCTCTGGGAAGGACGATGCTGTCGAAAGAATGAGACACACCACTGGCTGGGGAAAAATATTTGAAAAATAATACATACGATATATATCACATATCATATATACATGTACGTGTGTGTGTGTGTGTGTGTGTGTGTGTGTGTGTGTGTGTGTGTGTGTGTATGCTAAAGGGCTGTTATCTAAAATATACAGAATACTCTTAGAACTCAACAATAAGAAAATAAACATCCTGGGCTAAAGACCTGACAGATACCTTACCAAAGAAGACATACAGATGGCAAATAAGCATATCAAAAGATGGTGCTTCTGCTTCACATCATCCATGATTAGGGAAACACAAATTAAACTGAGATACCATTACACAGCTAGTAGAATGGCCAAAATCCAAAACTGACAACATCAAATGCTGGCAAGGATGTAGAACAATAGAAACTCTCATTTCAGGAAATATATGGGAACCGTCTGTACTTTCCATTCAATCTTTCTATAAATCTAAAACTGTTCTTAAAAAATAAAGTCTATTTAAGGGGTGCCTGGGTGGCTCAGTCGGTGGCTCATCCAACTTTGGCTCAGGTCATGATCTCGCAGTCCGTGAGTTCAAGCCCTGTGTTGGGCTCTGTGCTGACAGCTCAGAGCCTGGAGCCTGTTTCAGATACTGTGTCTCCCTCTCTCTCTTTGCCCCTCCCCTGCTCACACTCTGTCTTTCTCACTCTCAAAAATAAATAAATATAAATTTAAAAAACATTTTTAATTAAGAAAATAGTCTATTTAAAAATATATATATTCTATTTCTTTAATATTTATATAAATAACCAAAATTTTTCATAAATCCACTGTTTTTGAGAAACCACATACCACTTTCCACAGGGACTACACTATTTAGTGGCTACACTAAACATATGGGTACCAATTTTTCCACATCCTCATCAACACTTGTTATTGTCTGGGGTTTTTTGTTTCCTTTTTTTAATAATGCCATCCTAATGGATATGAAGAAGTAGCTCATCATGGTTTTGTTTTGCATTTCCCTAATGATGATATTGAGCATCTTTTCATGTGCTTATGGACCATTTTTATACCTTCTTTGGAAAAAATATCTCTTCAAGTCATGTGACTATTTTTAAATAAGGTTTTTTGTTGTTCTGAGATTTTTATACAATATGTGAAATGGCATTATATTACTTGAAGATTGGCTGTGATGAGTTAAAGATATATACTATAAATCCTAAAGAACCACTAAAAACAAGATAAAGAGACATAAACAAAGGAGATAAAGTAGAGATATAAAAATACCCAATCCAAAAGAAGACAGAAAAAGTGGGAAAGAACAACAATGAACACATATGAAAAAGAGAAAATAGTAAACTAACAGATTTAAATCAATTCCCATTGACACACACATTAAATGTAAATTGTCTAAAGACCTAATTAAAAGACAATGAAATAGTAGATAAAAAAGTAAGCCCCAATTCTATGCTGCCTACATAAATGCATTGTACATATAAATATTTTTTTTAATTTAATGTTTATTTATTTTGAGAGAGAGAGAGAGAGAGAGAGAGATAGAACACAAGCAGGGGAGAGGCAGAAAGAGAGGGAGACACAGAATCCAAAGCAGGCTCCAGGCTCTAAGCTGTCAGCACAGAGCCTGACGCAGGGCTAGAACTCATGAGCCATGAGATCATGACCTGAGCCAAAGTCAGACACTCAACCGTGTGAGACACCCAGGCGCCTCAAATGCATTTTACATATGAAGAAATCCAAAGATTAAAAGTAAAAAGATCACAAAAAAATATGTCATGCCAACACTAGTTCTAAAGAAAGCAAGAATGTCTGGGGTGCCTGGGTGGCTCAGTCGGTTAAGCGTCTGACACTTGATTTCAGCTCAGGTCATGATCTCAAGGTTCATGGTTTGTGAGTTCAAGCCCTTCACTGAGCTTGGCACTGACAGTGCTGCGCCGGCTTGGGATTCTCTCTCTCCCTCTCTCTCTGCCCCTCCTGTGCACATTCTCTGACTCTCTCTCAAAATAAGTAAATAAATAAACTTTAAAAAATGAAAGCAAGAATGTCTATAATAATAACAGAAAAAGAAGATTTCAGAGCAAGGAATATTACCAGAGATTTCAGTAACAATAAATTGATCAATTCACAAAGAGGACTTTTACCATCCTAAATGGTTTTGCTCCTAATAACAGAGTAGCAAAATACATAAAGCAAAAACTGATAACATTACAAGAATACCCAAACAATATTATGGAAGATTTCAACAACCCTTTCTCTACAGCTGACAGAATAAGCAGGAACACAACTCCTAAGGATAGAGATCAATGAAGTAAGATAGACCATATTCTGGGCCATAACACAAATCTCAAAACACTTAACAGGATTGGAATCATATAAACTAGGTCTTCTCAGGGGATTAAATTAGATATCAGTAATAGAAAAACATCAGGAAAATCTCTCAAAATTTAAAAACAAAATAACATCCTTTTAACTAACCATAGGTCAAGGACAAAATCACAGGGCAACCTAGGAAATGTGTTGAACTGAATGAAAAAGAGAACGTAACAAACACAATCTATTTTTAAAAAACTCAATAAACTGGAAATTAAAAATGAAGTTTAAAATGTAAAAACTTTTGAATATTAAAGATATTTGCTCTTGGGACACCTGGGTGGCTCAGTTGGTTAAGTGTGGACTCTTGGTTTCAGTTCAGATCATGATCTCATGGTTTGTGGGTTAGAGCTGTCAGCATGGAGCCTGGTTTGGACTCTCTCTCCTTCTCTCTGCCCCTCCCCAGCGTGCACACGCTCTCTCGCTCTCTCTCTCTCTCTCTCTCTTTCAAAATAAGTAAATAAACTTAAAAAAAAAATTTGCTCCTGAAAAGTTTGAATGTACTTTCTGTGGGAGGATGTTGATAATGGGGGAGAATATGCACATGGGGCATATAAGGGAAATCACTGTACCTTCTGCTCAATTTTGCTGTGAACCTAAATATACCCTTAAAAAGTAGTCTATTTAAAAAATCCCATTAAGGTAAGTCACACAAAGGAATAAAATTTTTGTACATATTTTACATATATCTAAAAAAGGACCTGTATCTAGACTATATACAGAACTCTTACAACTAAATAAAACAACACTATTAAAACATGGCAATAAATTTCAATAGTTTTATAAAAACAATAAAATGGCAAATATGCACAAGAAAGATCAATATCATTAGTCGTTAGGATAACTGGAACATTGCTGGTGGGAATGCAAAACAGTATAGTCACTTTGGAAAACAGCTAGGCAATTTTCTACAAAGATAAACCTACACCTCCTATATGACCTAGTAATCTTACTCTTACTCACTCAAGAGGAATTAAAACATGTATCTCCAAGCAACTATTCAGAGAAGATTTATGCATGAGACAAAACTGGAAACAATCCAAACACCCATTCACTGGTGAAAGAAAAAACAAACTAGTATATCTGGACAATGGAACACTATTCAGATTTTTTTTTAAGGGAATGAACAACTGAAACAACAACATAGATGATTCTCAAAAGCATTATGTGAAGTGAAAGAAACCAAGCACATATAAATGTTACATATTCCATTTTTTCAAATTCTAGAAAGGCAGAAACAATAGTGACATAAATTCTATTAGTCATTGCTGGTGTTCCAGGTGTGGGGAGGTAAGGGGCACAAGAGGAATTTTGTTATAGGGGTGCCTGGGTGGCTCAGTTGGTTAGGTGACTGACTTCGGCTCAGGTCATGATCTCACAGATCGTGAGTTCGAGCCCTGCTTTGGGCTCTGTGCTGACAGCTCAGAGCCTGGAGCCTACTTTAGATTCTGTGTCTCCCCCTGTCTCTACCCCTCCCCTGCTCACTCTCTCTCTCAATAACAAATAAATGTTAAAAAAAAATTTTTTAAAGGGGAATTTTGTTATAAACAACTTTATTAAAATGTAATTCACATAGAGGCACCAGGGTTGCTCAGTCAGTTAACCATCCAATTCTTGATTTCAACTCGGGTCATGATCGCACAGTGGTGGGATGGAGCCCCGCGTCAGCACAGAGCCTGCCTGGGATTCTCTCTCTCCCTCTCTCTATGCTCCTCCCCTGCTTGTGTGTGCACATACACTCTCTCACTCTTTCTTAAAATAAATAAATAGACATTTAAAAATATATAATTCAGGGGCACCTGGGTGGCTCAGTCAGTTAAGCATCTGACTTCAGCTCAGGTCATGATGTCACGGTTAGTGAGTTCAAGCTCCGCATCAGGCTCTCTGCTGTAAGCTCAGAGCCTGGAGCCTGCTTCAGATTCTGTGTCTCCCTCTCTCTCTGTCCCTCCCCCACTTGTGCGTACTCTCTCACACTCTCTCTCTCTCTCTCTCAAAAACACACTTTAAAAGACCTTTAAAAATATATACATATATAATTCACATAAATATATTTCACCAATTTAATGTGTACAATTCAATGGTTTCTAGTATATTTACAGTTGTGCAACCATCACAATTTTTTTTTTAAGTTTATTTATTTTGCGAAAGAGACAGAGTGAGCAAGGGAGGGGCAGAGAGAGACAGGGAAAGAGAATCCCAAGCAGGTTCTGTGCTATCAGCACAAAGCCCGATGCAGGGCTCAAACTCACCAACAGCAAGATCATGCATGACCTGAGCTGAAACCAAGAGCCAGACGCTTAACCAACTGAGTCACCCAGGTACCCCAACAACTAATCAAAAAATGTAGAACATTTTCATAGCCCCCAAAGAGAAACCCTGTGTATATTAGCAGTTGTTCCCCAAACTCTCAGAGTCACCTAATCCTAGGCAACCACTAATGTGCTTTCTGTGTCTACAGATTTGCCTATTCTGGATATTTCATATAGACAGAATCAACAATTTGTGGCCTTTTGCAGCTGCTTTCTTTTACTTAACATGATGTTTTCAAGGTTCATCTTACAGTATATATCACAACATCATTTATTCATGGCCAAATAATACTCCATTGTATGGTTATACCACATTTTCTTTATCAGCTGATAGACATTTAGGTTGTTTCCACTTTTTGGCTATTACAAATAACGCTGCTATAAATATTCGTTTACAAGTTTCTATAGATGTATGTTTTCATTTTTATTGGCGACATGCCTAGGAGTAGAATTGCTGGGTCAATGGTAACTCCATATTTTAATATTTTAAGGAACTGTCAAGCTGTTTTCCAGTGGTTGTACTATCTTAACATTCTAATAAATAATATATGAGAGTTCCAATTAGTCCACATCCTCACCAACACTTGTTATTACCTCTCTTTGTATGTAAGCCATTTTAGTGGGTGTGAATTGGAAAAGGGGACTTTTTATAGTGAAAGAAACACTTTGTATTTTGATTGTGGTGGTAGTTCCATAACTGCATCCATCTGGCAAAACTCAAATTATATACCCAAAATTCATAAGTTGTGTTATAGGTAAATTATTTCTCAATAAAGATGAATTTTTTAAAAGGCTAACTTTACAATAAGTATACTTAGAAAATTATGAGTTTTCACTTTCACACCTAGGAATGTGTTATGATAAATGAACAAAGATTTCCAAGACCACAACTTGTCCAATTCACTAAGACACCCACATTCTTCTTTACAGCTCTACAGTAAAAAGCATTTAAGCTGTACTGATAATCATCAGCATCTCCATTACAAGTCTGTTTATTTGGGTCAGAATCATTAAGCTCACATGTAATTTAGTTGCTTCGTGTTACACCTTTGTTTTTATCTGATTCAAGATATCCGTCACTAACCCTTTTGATGTACTTTTAGTAGTTTATACCAAGTCCTATAAAAAGAAACCAACATTTCTTTTCAACAGTTGATTTAATTTAAGGTGAATGTAACTTGAATAGACTACAGCTGTTTCTGTGACATACTTTATCCTGACAGCTTAAAATTTTAAATGTAGTTATGTAGGATAATGGCTTTTCTATATATTGATGCCCAGATTGACTCTTTTAATTGCTCTTCACCCTTAGACTAAACAACCAAGGACTCCAAATACAATGAAGACACTAAAACAACTGAAGATACTTTAAATTTTCAAAATGGAAGTAAATACAGAGAAACAGCTACTTTTTACGTATGTCAATGAATACACAACTGTTTGGTTTCTTCAGTCAGAAGCATAACCTAGAAACACCTGAATTTGGTAAAAGTGTTGCCCTGTAAACATGGAGACAGTGAGGCCTAATGATTAAGAGGCCAAGCTTTAAAGTTCAAATTCCAGTTCCACCACCCATCAGCTATATGTCTTTATGCCAGCCACTTACCAACTTTGAGCTCTAAGTCTCCTTACCTATCAAACAGGGTAATGGTACTCACCTTTCCAGACTAGTGGTAAAGTGATGATAATGCATATAATCAACCTAGAATTTCATCTGAAAAATATCAAGCATTATTATTCACTCATTTATAAATTTACTTCCTATCTTTTCTATTTAGTACACTTCCCTCTCACTATAGCCCTCACAGGAAAAATCTTTAATTACTGGGTTCAAATAGATATAAACTGAGAATACTCTTAGATCAATGTCTCAAATTCAACACCATGACATCACAAAAACTAAAAACTAAAAAAGCAGCACTTCTAAAACAGATATTCTCTCCTGGAAACTGTTTCTCCGACCAAAACAATTAAAGAAATTTAAGAGGAATACATATTTCCAGTCATAATTTACCTAAATCACAGGTTTAGCAAAATTTTGTAAAAACCTAAATGATTCCAAGTAGTAAAGGCCCCAACGAAAAAGATGAGGTGTTATTAAAAAAGAATACACAAGGCAAACTGAGAAATAATTAGAGCAGAAAACATTAGGGAGGCCTTAAATCTCATAGTTTGGCCATTTAAAATGTCAATAAGCCTGTTTCCTCTTTGCAAAGTACTGGTGATGACTATGAGCAAATGTCAGTTGGCCTACTTTTGGAAGGCTGCTGGTGTCTTGGTTGAACAGATTCTGTGCGTCTGTGTGCGTGTTTACAGGATTTATTTGTTTGAAGTTAGAATTTTAGAGCAAAACAAAAAAAAATTATAGCAAATCCTTCTGGTGAAGTTAATCAAAATTTCTGAATTCACACAGCTGAAAAATCAAACAGCTCTTCTTTGAATGTGATCAAAAAGCACATTTAAGTCATTTGAAAATGATGAAACTGGTGGTTGTACCTTATGAAAAAGTACTCTGAAAATTTACAAAAATAAGCAAATGAAAAAAGTTTAACTGTAGAATTACCCTGCATGTTTGTTTCTAGAAAAATAACTCTAGCCATTCATAGCATAAAAAACCAACAATGATTAGTATTTTTGACTGCCTGCTGGTCTGTTTATAATATTATAAGTTTCAGAAAATACCTGGAATTTACCTTCCACTAGGAAAAACTGGGTTGGATCTTAGGGTTCTTTTTAAACCTTTAAATATTTTGAGATGTGAAATTGTAAATTCCTTATAGCAGAACAAAAATAATAGTACCTTTCCAGTGATAAGTATAAATAACCCAGAAGAAATAAACCAAACTGGCTACCCAGTATTGTGGACGAGAGAACTTTGGCTCATAGACACTCGAGGAAACTTCTATCTCCAGAGTCCTTCTATTCTCAGAAAAAAGGTCCTAGCTTATAAGAATTAGTTCTAATACATTCTCAATATGAAGAAGTTCAGGTACTCAGTACACTGGACTCCTAAGGATAATGAATAAGATTTAATCTGCATTTCTAAGAAATCTGATTCAAGTCTGAGACTAAAATAATCTTTCTCCATAACCAATAAGAAAACAGCATGAATACAAGGCTAATATAACTTCTAATACAGTTACAAGCTCTATTACAGTTAAAAACAGCATTATTCATTTGGTCACTGACAAATGATTTTAAAAAAAATACTTTATACAAAAGCAGAGCTCTAGTTCCTCTTTTGTGAAATACAGAATAAATACATTTTGTATCACTACTCATTTTCCACGTAATTATGGAAAGCACTGCAGAGAAAGTAGTGATTAGATTGCTGTCTCATTATTCCAAAGAAATACATCATAGTATGGAAAACACCTTAATAAAGGAGAAACTTCCCCAAAAACCTATGAAAATCAGAAGATGTCAAGGAACAACCAAGAAAATATAAAAATAAAACAAATAACAAAAAAAATTAAATTCAACTTTCAAGAAGAGTCAAGATTTAAAGTTAGACATGTTATAAAATATGCAAAGATTTTCGTTGCATGAAACTAAAGACTGATAGATTTCATCAGATAACATGACAAATGGCAAACTATATATGAAGTTTACAGGATACATATCCATAACAATATATCACTAATAATAATCAAGAGCTCAATCAATAAGAGCAAAGGGTACAAATAAGCAAGGTATTAATCAGAATAAACAGCAAAAACGTGAAGATTTTCTACTCTTCCTAGCACTCAAAGACCAAAAAATTACAAATGAAAAGGGTTTTCCTCCATCAGATATGCAAAAACTATAAAGATTCATAATAGATAGACAGTAAAGGACAGAATTGGAGAAAAAAGGAATTTTCATGTACAGATGTCGGTATACTCTCTCTGAGAAGCAACCTTACAAGATGTATCAAAATTTTACACGTATATATTCTTTACCCAGGAATTCCCTTCTTTTTAATTTTATTTTTAATTTATTTTAATTTACATCCAAATTAGTTAGCATATAATGCAACAATGATTTCAGGAATAGATTCCTTAGTGCCCGTTACCCATTTAGCCCATTCCCCCTCCCACAACTCCTCCCATAACCCTCAGTTTGTTCTCCATATTTATCACTCTCTTCTGTTTTGTCCCCCTAACTGTTTTTACATTATTTTTGTTTCCATTCCCTTACGTTCATCTGTTTTCTCTCTTAAAGTCCTCATGTGAGTGAAGTCATAGGATTTTTATTTTTCTCTGACTAATCTAACTTAGCATAATACCCTCCAGTTCCATGCACATAGTTGCAAATGGCAAGATTTCATTCTTTTTGATTGCTGAGTAATACTCCATTGTATAGATATACCACACCTTCTTTATCCATTCATCCGTTGATGGACATTTAGGCTCTTTCCATACTTTGGCTACTGTTGATAGTGCTGTTAATAATATGGGGGTGCATGTGTCCCTTCGAAACAGCACACCTGTACCCCTTGGAAAAATGCCTAGTAGTGCAATTGCTGGGTTGCAGGATAGTTCTATTTTTAACTTTTGGAGGAACCTCCATACTGTTTTCGAGAGTGGCTGCACCAGCCTGCATTCCCACCAACAATGCAAAAGAGATCCTCTTTCTCTGCATCCTCGCCAACATCTGTTGTTGCCTGAGTTGTTAATGTTAGCCATTCTGACAGGTGTGAGGTGGTATCTCATTGTGGTTTTGATTTGTATTTCCCTGATGATGAGTGATGTGGAGCATTTTTTCATGTGTCAGTTGGCCATCTGGATGTCTTCTTTGGAGAAGTGTCTATTCATGTCTTTTGCCCATTTCTTCACTGGATTATTTGTTTTTCGGGTGTGGAGTTTGGTGAACTTTTTATAGATTTTGGATACTAACCCTTTATCTGATATGTCATTTGCAAATATCTTCTCCCATTCTGTAGGCTGCCTTTTAGCTTTGCTGATTGTTTTCTTCGCTATGCAGAAGATTTTTATTTTGATGAGGTCCCAGTAGTTCATTTTTGCTTTTGTTTCCCTTGCCTCTGGAGACATGTTGAGTAAGAAGTTGCTGCGGCCAAGATCAAAGAGGTTTTTGCCTGCTTTCTCCTCGAGGATTTTGGTGGCTTCCTGTCTTACATTGAGGTCTTTCATCCATTTTGAGTTTCTTTTTGTGTATGGTGTAAGAAAGCGGTCCAGGTTCATTCTTCTGCCTGTCGCTGTCCAGTTTTCCCAGCAACACTTGCTGAAGAGACTGTCTTTATTCCATTGGATATTCTTTCCTGCTTTGTCAAAGATTAGTTGGCCATACGTTTGTGGGTCCATTTCTGGGTTCTCTATTCTGTTCCATTGATCTGAGTGTCTGCTCTTGTGCCAGTACCATACTGTCTTGATGGTTACAGCTTTGTAGTATAGCTTGAAGTCTGGGATTGTGATGCCTCCTGCTTTGGTTTTTTTTTTCAAGATCACTTTGGCTATTCGGGGTCTTTTCCAGTTCCATACAAATTTTAGGATTATTTGTTCTAGCTCTGTGAAGAATGCTGGTGTTATTTTGATAGGGATTGCATTGAATATGTAGATTGCTCTGGGTAGTATTGACATTTTAACAATATTTGTTCTTCCTATCGAGGAGCATGGAATCTTCTTCCATTTCTTTGTGTCTTCTTCAATTTCTTTCATAAGCTTTCTACAGTTTTCAGTGTATAGATTTTCACCTCTTTGGTTAGATTTATTCCTAGGTATTTTGTTTTTTTGTGCAACTGGAAATGGGATTGATTCCTTGATTTCTCTGTCACTTCATTGTTGGTGTATAGGAATGCAACCGATTTCTGTGCATTGATTTTATATCCTGCAACTTTGCTGAATTCATGAATCAATTCTAGCAGTTTTTTGGTGGAATCTTTTGGGTTTTCCATATAGAGTATCATGTCACCTGCGAAGAGTGCAAGTTTGACCTCCTCCTGGCCGATTTGGATGCCTTTTATTTCTTTGTGTTGTCTGATTGCAGAGGCTAAGACTTCCAATACTATGTTGAATAACAGTGGTGAGAGGGGACATTCCTGACCTTAGGGGGAAAGCTCTCAGTTTTTCCCCATTGAGGACGACATTAGCGTTGGGTCATTCATACATGGCTTTTATGATCTCAAGGTATGCTCCTTCTATCCCTACTTTCTTGAGGGTTTTTATCAAGAAAGGATGCTGCTGTATTTTGTCAAATGCTTTCTATGCATCTATTGAGAGAATCATATGGTTCTTGTCCTTTCTTTTATTGATGTGATGAATCACATTAATTATTTTGTGGATATTGAACCAGTCCTGCATCCCAGGTATAAATCCCACTTGGTCGTGGTGAACAATTTTTTTAATGTATTTTTGGATCCGGTTGGCTAATATCTTGTTGAGGATTTTTGCATCCATGTTCACAGGGAAATTGGTCTATAGTTCTCCTTTTTAGTGGGGTCTCTGTCTGGTTTTGGAATCAGGGTAATGCTGGCTTCATAGAAAGGGTCTGGAAGTTTTCCTTCCATTTCTATTTTTTTGGAACACCTTCAAGAGAATAGGTGTTAACTCTTCCTTAAATGTTTGGTAGAATTCCTCTGGAAAGCCATCTGGCCCTGGACTCTTGTTTTTTGGCAGATTTTTGATTACTAATTCGATTTCCTTACTGGTTATGGGACAGTAATTCCCTTCTAAGAGTTATCTTAAGGGCTGCCTGGATAGCTCAGCCAGTTAAGCATCCGACTTTGGCTCAAGTCACAATCTCATGGTTTATGGGTTCAAGCCTCTCATCAGGCTCTGTGCTGACAGCTCAGAGCCTGGAGTCTGCTTCAGATTCTGTGTCTCCTTCTCTCTTTGCCCCTTCCCCACTTATGCTCTGTCTGTCTTCCAAAAATAAATAAACGTTAAAAAAAATTTAACAGCTATCCTAAGAAAATAATTCCCTGTATTTTTTAATTGCACATATATAGAAGTATGTAACAACATAACTTGCTAGGGGGAAAGTCAAAATTAATATAAATGTTTATACAAAGGAATGACGCACACACCCTAGAGCCAATACATGCAACATATGTAAAGAACTTGAATCAGGCCCGGGACATAATACTACAAGTTAATTTCATGCATGTTAAGGGGAAAAGTCAGGAAATGGATACTCTTAAGCTGTGAACTCAGTATCTGGAGGAAGGAAGAAAAGGAAGGAAAGAAGTAACCTAGATTTATCTCTGATAACACAGAACCAAATGAATTTTCACTTTCTACAATTAGTATTGCTTAAATTTTTATCTTTTTTTTTAAGTTTTATTCATTTAAGTAATCTCTACACCCGATGTGGGACTCAAACTCACAACCCTGAAAGAGTCACACACTCTTCCAATTGAGCCAGACAGGCACCCCTCTTTAAATTTTTATAATAAATATTTTAACTGGTTAGAATTATATGGTCTTTATTTTAAGATACTAAAAACATATTAAAGTGAAAGTGCTTTCTGATCCCACTCCTTGGAAATAATCATTACTAGCACAAAGTTTATAATCATATACATTTTTAACTTTACATTAACACATACATGCTAATATATTTTATTTCAAATGTGAGGTACTGAGATACTAAAAACTACAATGGCTACTGAGAGTAATGATATGAAGAATCTGCTTTGCTTGAAATAAGTTCTTGAAAATTTTTAAAAATAAATAACAGTTTTTATCTGATATTAGAATACCAATTGATTGGTCATACTTTTCTGAAATACTCTCATAAAAAATTCTAAAGCAGGTGTAGGTTCATTAAGAAAATAATCAATTATTGCTGACCATGGAAAGCACAAACTATGCTGATATGAGTAAATGCCCATTTATAGTATATTATATTTAATAACGACCTACCATGGCATAAGATGCCATCCAAATCCTTCAGTTTCTCACTTTTAAAGGACAGACTTTCCACAGAAACACCTACAGAAAGGGAACCTGCTTTTCTACTGGGTCATAATTTTCAAAAGATTTTACCATCTTTTGAAGCAACTTTTTTTTCTTTTTTTTTTAATGTTTTTATTTTATTTTTGAGAGAGAGAGAGAGAGAGAGAGAGGTACAGAGAGAGGAGGGTACAGATGATCTGAAGCAGGATCCACACTGAAAGCAGAGAGCCTGCTGCGGGGTTCAAACTCACAAACCATGAGATCATGACCTGAGCTGAAGTCAGACACTCAACCAACTGAGCCACCCAGGTGCTCCACCATGTAACAACTCTCAACAAATATTTATTAACACCTTGAAACAAGTACTTGGTGAGGTGCGAAAGATATGAAGACAGAATACAAATCTAGCCAAGAGGTATAGGGTGCCTGGCTGGCTCTGTCAGTGGGGCATGTGACTCTTCATCTAGGGGTTGCAAGTTCAAGCCCCATGTTGGGTGTAGAGAATACTTAAAATAATAAAATCTTTAAAACAAAAACAATCTAACGAGAGGTAAATGAGCAACTAAAATTAAAAAAAGGAGAGTAAATCGTACATCAGCACATACTGTTAAATTGAATATGGAGCAAAAAGGGTTAGCAGAACATGAGAATTCTAGAAAAGGAAATCGCAATGAAATGACCTTAAAGAGAATGGATCATTTGAGGAAATGAAAGAAGTTCAGTACAACTATCACAAAGGAGTAATATCAGAGCAAGGAAGAAGATGTGAGACACTCTTTAAGGATGGCTGAAAATGCATGCACCTGGGTGGCTCAATCAGTTAAGCATCCGACTCGTGGTTTCAGCTTAAGTCACCATCTCATGGTTCGTGGGTCCGAGCCCTGCACTGGGTTCTGTGCTAGCAGCATGGAACCTGCTTGGGATTCTCTCTCTCTCTCTCTCTCTCTCTCTCTCTCTCTCTCTCTCTGCCCTTCTCCCCTCTCATGCTGTCCCTCTCTCAAAATAAATAAATAAACTTAAAAAAATATTTTTTTTAAAGGATGGCTGAAAATGATGCTGGAAAAATACAGTGAGGGGATCAGTTCACAAAAGATCTAATGAACCTGGTATTCAACAACTGTGCTAAATTCACTTCTTAATTCTAAAGTTTATAGGTTCTTTTGCATTTTCCATATATACAATCAAGTTATCGATGAATAAAGACAATTTTACATCTTTCATTCTAGTATTTACACCTTTTATTTATTTTTCTTGCCTATTGTAATGTCTAGGACCTACATTCAAAGATAAATAAAAGTTGTGGTAGAAGCTATCCCAAACTCAGCAGAAAGTATTTAATATATCACTATTAAGTATATTGTAAGCTGTAGGTTTTTTATAATCTTTATCATACTGAGGATGTTTCTATCCTAATTTGTGGAAAGGTTTTTTTAATCATAAATGATTACTGAATTTTATCAAAAGTTTTTTCCACTTCTAATAAGATGCTCATCTGGGTTTTCTTCTTTGTTCTATTAATACAAATTACACTGAATGATGTGAATGATTTTCAAATGTTAACTAACCTTGTATTTCTGAAATATCTTACTCGGTCATGATATATCATTCTTTGCATATATCACTGGATTCTAGTTGGTAATATTTATATGTAAGTTACATCAAGAAAGAAAGAAAAGAGAAGAAGAGGGAGAGGGGAGGGAGAGCGGATAAGAAGGGAGTAGGCAGAGAGGGAGAGCGAATTGTTGGGTATGAGAAGGTAAGATTAAGAAAAACAAGTTAGTATAGAGGTGCCTGGGTGGCTCAGTTAGTTAAGTCCAACTCTTGATCTCGGCTCAGGTCACGATCTCACAGTTTATGGGATGGAGCCCCACACTGGGCTCTAAGCTGACAGAGCAGAGCATGCTTGGAATTCTCTCGTGCACTCATGCATGCACATGTATGCTCTCTTTCTCAAAATAAATAAACATTTTTTTTTAAATAAGGAAAAAAAAGAAAAACATGATAATAGAAAAGAATTATTCAACAGAAGAGTTTATAATCCCGAGGGAGACAATCTCCCAAAAAGAACAGGAAAGAAATTGTTTTTTAAAACTGATCATTCTAGGGGCACTTGGGTAGCTCAGTTGGTTGAGCATCCGACCCAACTTCAGCTCAGGTCATGATCTCATGGTTCGTGAGTTCAAGCCTTGCATTGGGCTCTGTGCTGACAGTTCAGAGCCTAGAGCCTACTTCGGATTCTGTGTCTCCCTCTCGCTCTCCGCCCCCCCCCCCACCACTAATGCTCTGCCTCTCTCTCTCTCAAAAATAAACATTAAAAAATAAAAATTAAAAAAATAAAAAATAAAATTAATCATTCTAAGGAGTATAACAGCCAAATAATGTAAGTACCTGGGAGAACAAATAAAACTAAAAGAAGGCATCAAAAAATAAATTTAAAGAAATTTTCTAAAACTGCACTAATTTTCAGGGGCGCCTGGGTGGCGCAGTCGGTTAGGCGTCCGACTTCAGCCAGGTCACGATCTCGCGGTCCGTGAGTTCGAGCCCCGCATCAGGCTCTGGGCTGATGGCTCGGAGCCTGGAGCCTGTTTCCGATTCTGTGTCTCCCTCTCTCTCTGCCCCTCCCCCGTTCATGCTCTGTCTCTCTCTGTCCCAAAAATAAATAAAAAAAAAAACGTTGAAAAAAAAAATTTAAAAAAAAAAAAAAAACTGCACTAATTTTCATCCTCACTGAAGGGGCCCAGGACAATGTATGAGCTAAGAAACATCATTGTAAAGTTTGAGAACACTGGGAACAAGACTAACATTATGCTAGTTCCCAGAGAAAAACAAGCCATAGACAAAGAAAAAGGTATCAAAATGGCTTCAGACTCTTCAACCATAACACTAGATCAATGCCTTCAAAATTCTGAACACCATTTACAAAAAAGTATTTGTTAGCCAGCCAAATTAGCAATCAAGAATTAAGAAAGAATAAAGACAACTTCAGACAAACAAGATTTACCACACATCTTTTTTCCAGAAGCTACTAAAGAACTTACTACATCAAAATGATCACACAAAGCAAAATGGATGAAAGAGAGGGATGGGGTATTCTATTTTCCATTACAAATTTTATGTGATCAGTCACATGTAGAACTTCAGTGTAGAACTTCAATTAATCAAATACAACAAAAGTGATACATATGTAACTTTTGCACAAGAACATTTAGCTGTGTGAAATTATATTTTAAATATAATATTATAGGGGCGCCTGGGTGGCTCAGTCGGTTAAGCGTCCGACTTCAGCTCAGGTCACGATCTCACGGTCCGTGAGTTCGAGCCCCGCGTCGGGCTCTGGGCTGACGGCTCAGAGCCTGGAGCCTGCTTCCGATTCTGTGTCTCCCTCTCTCTCTGCCCCTCCCCCGTTCATGCTCTGTCTCTCTCTGTCTCAAAAATAAATAAAACGTTAAAAAAAAAAAAAATTTTTTTTAATAAATAAATATAATATTATATTTTTAAATATTATATTATAGAAGAGAAATCTTTTTTTAATTAGATAAAATAAATTAAGCATATTCAAATTCTACTACCAACAATAACTTTTATAGCTTTATACTCTCTCACGAAGTATTTCTGCCCAAAGTAAAAGTTGAAAAAGGTGGGAAATTAATAACTGACATATATAAAAGAGCTTCATAAATGAACTGAAAGGAGAAAAATCTGCCTCTGAATTACATACAAAAGAAACAAAGACATAGCAGAGTCTTCTAATAATAAAGTTGTTCTTGAGTCCAACTATCCAAAGAGAAGGCTGCCTACTCCAAAAACCTTCCAGAAAAAAGATGTTCAACAATCTTCCTTGTTAAAAGATTTCACCAAAACTCAAATGCAATAAAAATCAGAGCAAGAGAGAGTGAAAGAGAGCAAAGGAGAGACAGCTGAACTCTGGATGTGTCATATAGCCCAATAACAAGGAGAAAAATCTCTACATGACTGCAGGATGCTGTTGCCTTGTTACCTCCACCCTTCCCATTTCCATTAAGCAGATTTAATCGCTAAATTGATCCCTGACATTACTTACACATATGGTTAGTGCATAACGCACACAGTAGTAAGTTTTAATAAACTTCATTCTCACCAGTTTAGAGAATTATAAGCTAAATGAAGTATTATAAGGACGATTATCCAACTTCTAGTAAACTTTAAAAACAGAATTAGACTTTTTAATATCCTCTTTTTAAAAAGATTTTAGAGTATGCAAACAAGATTAAAATGACTATGTTTTCATTGCTCGTGCAAAAACATTCTGAGTGAACACAGGCAAATTAATGAGAAAACATATCACTAAAGAGTCAGGAGTTATTAGGCACCCAAATAGCATATTTAATTTAAACACATATTTGACTTTTTAAATCAAAACATACATAATATTTAAATACAACATTAAGAAGTATTCATTTTTAAAGCAGAGATTAAAGGTCAAAAGCCCGAAACTGTACTTCTGACAAGGCTGGAAATATAGACAGCAGACTTATCCACAAGCGAGATAATGGTGAAAACCAAGCTCTCCAAGGCAGTTTAAGAATAACTGCGAAGAAGAGCAAAGACATGAGAACAACAGAGACTTGGGGAATACCCACAGAAGAAAGCTAAGCCAGAAGCATAACAAAAGCAGTACAGTCAGCAAGGAAGGTATCTGGGAAGAGTGATGCCATGAAAACCAAGAGAGAAGAGGGTTTCAAGAAAGAGCCAGCAAAGTCAGAGGCTAAATTGAGATCAAAGAGGATGAAGATAAATCAAAACCACAGTAGAATGTGAATGGCCATATTGAATTGGTTAAGATTACCTATTTCCATCTCAACTGACAGAACAAGAATTTATCTTGTGGGGAGGAAAGGATGGGGCATGGACACTTGGAGGAAAACAGACTTTAGTTATCATTCTTGCTGTCTGTAGTCCAAGACCAATAAAAGAGAAACTCCTAAATGATTTGTTTCTTCTCAAGGGCTACACTCACCAAACTGTGGAGCAGGCAAGATTCTAGCCGCTCGAATGGGGCCATGTCGAACAGAAAAGAGCTCCTGGGCTTCCCCACTGATCTGCATGAGAAGACAAAAAATTTCCATAAATGAAAATACAGGTCAGAATATGATTATATGAAAACAAGATCTCCTAAATTTTATCACAATTTTTTGTCTGAAATGTAATATATGTACACACAGAGACACACACATTTATGGTTGTTCATACACATTCAGCATATTCATATTTAAATTACCACAAATATTTTTAGAAAATGATAAGAGCACACACTTAATATAAACAGGAAAATGAATGATCTGCTCTTAAAGTCTATAATTCTTATCTTTAAGAAACTCCTGTTAGTCTGCTCAGTTCCTGCATGATTGCCTTTCATTTTAGAGCAGAGCAACTGTGATTTTTTTAATTAGTACCAGGTGTTCCACATAACAAAAAGGTAAATATTCTTAGTATTCTGAAAAACAGAACTTAAATGTAGTAATTTCTGCAAATATGTTGTAAAGGAGAAAAAGCAAAACATATTGCAAAGAACACATAGTGGAACATGAATAACCTGTGCACCAGGTTATGGTTCTGCAACTACCTTCCTGTTAACGACTTTGAATAAATCATTTAGCATCTATAAACCTATATATTTCTCTTTTTTTAATATATTTTGAATTAAAATCATAGATATTTAAGGTGTACAACATGATGGTTTCATAGGCATACATAATAAAATTATTACTGCAGTCATTTCCTCCTTTTCTGTATGATGAGAACACATGAAATCTACCCTCAACATTTTTAAAGTATTCAACACAGTGTTATTAACTACAGGCATCATGCCTTCACATTATATCTCTAGACTTACTCATTCTACATAATTGCAACTCTGTACCCTTTGACCAACATCTCTCCACTCCCCTCACCTCCCATAAGCCTGTATTATTTTGCATTTATAAACCTAAAAGGTAAAGGTGCCAAAGAACCTCAAAATACTAATCATTTCAATATTCTATGAATTAAAGAAGTAATATGTAAGCATCTTTAAATGTCATCATTTTTATTTTTTTTTTATTTTTTTTTTAAATTTTTTTTTTTTTTTTACCATTTTTATTTATTTTTGAGACAGAGAGAGACAGAGTATGAACAGGGGAGGGGCAGAGAGAGAGGGAGACACAGAATCAGAAGCAGGCTCCAGGCTCTGAGCCATCAGCCCAGAGCCCGATGCAGGGCTCGAACTCACGGACCGCGAGATCGTGACCTGAGCCGAAGTCGGCCGCTTAACCGACTGAGCCACCCAGGCGCCCCACCATCATCATTTTTATTATACACATAGATCAAACACTGTATGAATGTTCGTTTTGAGTCATATCAGATTTATTCCTCAGATATAAAGAGTACAGTAGTATATTAACCCAAAGGTAAAAGGGTATGACAATATATGTGTCAAGTGCAAAAACAACTGCTTTTCCAAACTAGTGGTTCAAGAGAACAGTTTGCTGCTAATTGAAGTATTGAGCAGATTAAACTAGAATTAGTTAAGACTGCTTTAAGTGATAATTTAGTCCCCGATACATTTTCATAACTCTCAAGCGTTTGATGGAATATGTGATATCAGATGGGGAAAATGGCCAAAATTATAAAACTAGTTCTAAATACTCAAGAACTTACAACACATGTAAAAAACATTCAATAAGAGAAACATGCGGATGGTAGTTTTTTTTCAATAGGGCCTGCCAAACAAGCAGTTTAAAATATAAACAACATATATAAGATAAAAGGCTTATAAAGCTTTCAATATTAAACTGTAAATCTGCAGCACTTCCTTTAACTACTTTTTCAGATCTTCAGCTTCTCTTCTGTCTGAATTTAAGGACTGCAAGCTATAAATATTTTGTTTCTTATAAATGTTAACTTATGGTGATGCCTAAAGAGCCATCATATTCATTCTGCCTATAAAAATTACTATAAACTTATTCGCTGGCCACAATGGCAAATCTCTCTATAGCACTTGGGATGCAGGTTTGAGGAATGCTAGGCTCTTCGCACCAACTGTGCAACAACAGCACCACCTATCACCAATTAAACACACCAAACTATAAACTCAGTATAGCAAAAGATAAGAATTTAGCTCTCTACAAACTCCTTTGTGAACATTAATTTTCTACATGAAAAACATGGCCATTATATACTATAGCTCTGAAGTCTACAGTTTAATATTATAGAACAGAATTTAAAATTTAGAAAAAGCCTTAAAAGGTCACTTTGTTCAACCTCCCACCCAACACAGGAATCACACATTCTCTAAAATCTAAAAAGCATGATCTCTCTGATATTAAGCACACTTTCGCTGAAAGGTACGTCACTAATGTAATGCATTTATATTATAGAGTTATTATTAGCTATCTCCACCAAAATGGGGATATAAAAATGGATAAATAATATTCTTCAATATACAGACTATTCTACTTACAAGGAAATAAAAAATTATAAAACAATACTGTAGAAGTTGCACTGAAATTGTAATTCAGAGCAATGAAAAACACTTCTCACTCTAACAAATATACATTCATACTTTTAACAAATCATAATATTCTAACTCAAAATCTGCTGTGTACTATTATGGCCATATTCCACAGATCTAGCATTTAGCTTTTGGTTCTATCAAATAAAGCCTTAAAGTAAAGTAAAATAAAAAATAAAAGTCTAATCATATTTAACTGACCTATGTGTACTAAATTATACTAAATAATAAAGAACAAGGCAAACCTGTCTTGGCATTCTCACAATATGATAAACATTTGTTAACACTGGATTTAATTCACATGAGCTTTACTCTGACATTGAAAAACATTTTGAAATCTGAACACACCATGCTCTCCAGCATAACAGCTTTCAAAACAGACCTAAATGCTCTATTCTATTCTAAGCTTCTACTCTAAATCCCTCTTTAAATATACCGCAAAAGGTAAGAAAAAACATTAGGACTGATTACAAAATGCATCCCACATTTATTACCCATCCTTTATTACCTCTAAGTTAAGATCCTTCAATCTTTAATTGTAGCATAAGGGAAGGGAGGGATGAAGAAACATTCTGGCACTATTTACAAATATTTGTGACTATGTTAAAATCAAGATTGTTAGAAGCATAATTCCAAAGTATCCTAAGTGAGTCTCAAATGCCAAACTTCTGAGATGAGAGAACTCTCCAAACAATGTGTACAAATGCTACACTGGAATACTATTTCAGAAGAGTGCCAACAAAGTGTGTACAGATAAGACGTGCACATTTTAGAAAGAACACAAGTTGGATATGTCCTTACAGGCTCGGCTTTAGCTGCCGCTTTCAGTTGCCTCTAATAATTTTATACAGCATGTTCACTGGTAATTCTGCTCTCAAATAAATGCGTGTCAAAACTGATTAAGTTTTTAAAGGCTTTCAAAGTGATTTTTACATTTCTTAAAAAAGAGCTCACTGAAAATGGAAAAAAAAAAAATCTCAGAGATGAGGATTTTATATATCCTGACAAGAATTACCAGGAGCGTTAAGTTCATTTTTAAACCAACAATAATAAATACAAGGGCAGAATTACAAGGAAGGAGTTGTACCAAGCAATGTTCCAACTTCCTGGCAACTGTGGTAACTTGGGGAGAGGAGCAAACAGGGAGGAAACCTCTCCAAGAGTTCCTCATGGGTCTCTGCCTTTGTTCTTACTGGCATTTTAATTTCTGATGACAGACTTTTGTTGTTTGGAGCATAAACCGGACGTACCAGTTTGGAGGCACAATAAGGAGAACAAAGAATGATTTGTTCACACTGTAGGAAAAAAATCTTTTCCAACCATAGAAAATAGCTTTCGCATGGTGAAAATATGCAAATTACATACCAAACCAAAAAAGTGGGGGGGAGAGTACAAGTTTAGAATCTCACAACTCAATCTAAGGCAAAGGGAAATTATAACAGCCGAGACAATACACACAGGGAAAGGGCTATAAAAGTTGTGGGAGAGCTTTATAACTACCTCTAGAAAATTCTAAAAGCAAATGAAGGTCATCTAGCCCTCAGAACCAAACTTGTTTCTGAAATCATGATGACTTTTCAAAGATATATGACTACAAAATAGAAAAGTCAATCAAATACCATGGACAATAATAATAATGCTTTATGACACAGAATTAGGACAAGAGTACATATTACACCCCCAACTTCCCTTTTAGATACTAGTCAAATGGAGAATTGTGTCTGCAGTTGATTCTTTTTATCAAACATTGTTGAATAACAGACACAGAAACAACACCTCAATCATACATATATGTACAGCTTAATGAATTTTCCATGTTAAAATACCTCTGTCACCAGCACAGACATCAAGAAACAGAACATGACAGATACTCAGAAGGTCCCTCACACCCCTTTCCCAGTCACAAACCCAACTCAAGAATAATCATAACCACTATCCTGACTTCATTACATATAAATTTTACTCATTCAAATTTATGCAAATAGAATCACACAGTATACACTCTTTTGTGAATTACATATGTATGAAATTCATTCATGTTGTTGCATACGATTGGCTTTTTATTTTTTTATTGTATTTTTTAAATTTCTATCACTATACAGATTTCCACTGTGTGAAAAATACTACAATTTATCCATTTTACTATTGGTGGACTTCCAGGTTGTTTCTAGTTCTTGGCTCTTAAGATGTCAGGAAAAATTGAAAAAACTTTCAAATGAGAAAAAAATCACTATATGTCCTTTCAATGGATTACCAAGAGTGTCTAGTGGACGCTTTGGGGTTATTTGATTTTATACACATCTATACCCTTGTTTTGCAATATTGTAAGTTATAGAAAACTGATAGTAACTGACTCTTGTCCACAGAAATGCAAGTGAATTTTGTCTGGAAGAGATACAATTGAATTCCACTCTATAAAAAAGATGATTCCAGGCAGTACATTTTAGTTTCAGTAGTATATTAACCAGGTTTGCACCTCGTAAAAAGTTCATTTTAGTATTTCTAATTGCCTATATTGGTTCTTCAGATTCTCCCTTGAACCAGCTGTAACAACTTGCCAAACACCTCATTTATTAATGAGTTAAATAAAATCTATGACATCTGTTCCATTTTACAGTTGTAGGAGAGCCATGATTTTAGCATTTTTAAAAGAACATTGTAAAGAATACTGTTATGAATATTCTTGCACATTTCATTTAGTGAATACATACATATATATATTCCTCCTGGTATAAATCTACTAGTTAGAATTGCTCCTATATTAGGCATATGTGCATATTTTGTAGATTTCAACAAAATAGTTTTCTACAGTGATTGTACAAATTGACACTTCCACCAGCAATGAAAAAGAGTTCTACCTGCTCACTTCCTCACCAACAGTTTGTATCAGGCACTCTGGCGTGTTCAATGGGACTTTCACTGTGGTTTTAATTTGTATTTTCTTCATGACTAAGGAGATGGATCAAACACCTTTTCATATGCTTATTGGAATTAGTTATACTATTCCATGAATGACTGTTAAAGTCTCTTGCCCACTACAGTTCCCTGATTCTAAGACATTATGGATTTAAATCTATTGTGCACAGCGAATGAAATGCAGGTCAGTATCCTCTGAAAAGTAATGCTGCCTCAAACTAACTATATAAATAGTCTTCATTGTAGTGGACTGCCATCAGGGAAAATGATGTAAGACTTTTGTCCTGAAGGACCCTTGATTACCACATGTATATATGATGAATAGTTCAGAATATGAATGAGACTCAAGAACTCATTTCAAGAAAAAGGTAGAACTCTTTATAGCTAATCAAATTCGTATCTTAATTCCAAATCCAGTAATAAATAAGCAACCTTCCCTTCAACAAGGTACAATGGCTTGGTTATAGTGACATGATATCCATCTCTTGAAGTGAAAAATATGATTTGTAAAAATTCATACTAACATTCAAAGAAAATTCCGTCTCTGTTAAAGATAGGAAACACACAAAAATTACTATACTTTCCCTGGAACTCAAACAGCTCAAACAAAAGGTAATGACTAGTAGTTCTTTTTCTTGATACTTTAACAAGTTTTCATCTTTAAAATAAAAAAAATTAAAAAGAAGTATTAATTTGCCTATTTTTTTTCAAAATGGGTACAGCATATATAGCAGATGATTTCCTGGCTAGAAATATGATTGAAAACCAAGACACCAGACATGAAAGACAAAAGAAAAAAATTCCCCATGTTTATCTCATGCACATGCAGACTTTCAATCAAAAATATCTTTCATGTCAGAGTTCTCCACACCAGTAATGGCTCCGGTTCCACTTGGAAAGTCTGACAGAGTAAAAGCAGCCCACAGGTGGGACCCTGGAAGTTTTATTCTTTTCCCAAAATCAAGGGAAAGTACAGCAATGACAAGTACAATGGCAAGTACATACAACAATATGCCAGGATCATAGGTTGCAAATATCACACATCAACCACATCAAATATTCCAACAAACTGGACTTGTGTTTATTAACTATAATAATTTGAGAGAGAGAGAGAGAGAGAGAGAGAGAGAGAGAGAGAGAGACAGAGCACGAGTGGGGGAGGGGTAAAGAGAGAGAGGAAGACACAGAATCTGAAGCAGGCTCCAGGCTCTGAGCTGTCAGCACAGAGCCCAATTCAGATCCTCTGTCCCCTTTCTCTCTGCCCCTCCCCTGCTCTCACTCTCTCTCAAAAAAGAAAATAGAGGTGATGATATATCTAAGAAGGTATCAGCCTCATTATTCAATCTTAATGGTATTTAGCATAAATCTGACTTTGCCCCACTGTTCTCAAAGCAAGTTATTAATATTTAATGTCTGAAAATGTGTTATAATACCATACAATAAAACACATTTGGTACATCTCATTCTTGAAGCCACCAGTATATTACTTCCTATGTTTTACAGCTCTCAGTAAAAGGGCTATTACCAAGGTGGAAAGCAGCACATCATCTGTGCAACAGTTCTTACAAGGCAGTCTCCACCCTCTCTAGCAAATACCCTACACTCATTCCAATCTTTATGTGTTTATATGATGTTTTTACCTACAACAGGTTTTCTTACCAACTATGATGTTTTAAAAACAGCACATTTAAATATGCAAATAGTTATCAATCTTTCTAAATATGCCACATGTACTAACCACACAGATACAACTGAAATGAAGTTCCTTAAAAAAAAGAGCATCATTTCCTTAAAGGTAACACCAAATAAAAGTTTAATTAAGGAGAAAATGTAAACTATAGACTTAAAGTTATTAATAACTTATATCAATATTGGTTCATTAATTTTAACAAATGTACCTCACTAATGCAAGATGTTAAACAGGGGCAAATACGGTGGTGAGGGGATACATGGGAACTCTCTGTACTTTCTACTCAATTTTTAGGTAGACCTATAATTGGTCAAAAAAATAATGTCTATTAACTTTTATTTACATATATAGGCATGGAAAAATGTGGAAATTCCACAAATAAATTTTAACCTTTCCTGATACCCCTCCCAAAAATACAGAGAGTGAGAATGAAGAGGTGATGAGGTCTTATACTAAGAGAATTCAGTTCTTAAAGCAACAGAAGGAACTCACTTCGCCTATTTAAATGTACAAGTGTATAGTTATCACTTTGCTAACTACTTCACATGTGGTAATCATACCACACAACTGAACTGACGATGAAGTTCTTTAAAAAAATGAACATTTAATGACTTTTTTTTTAGCTTCAGAAGTCACAACAAGTTTTTAATTGGGAGGAAAAGCAAAAATACAAAGAAATATAGGGAAAAGAGTGAGAAGTATGACGTTATACCATGGTATTCGATTAATAAGCAACAAAATGACTCCACTAGCTATATGAGTAACTATTATAACTACAAAGCAATCCCTAATGAGAGCTGATAGTCTCTCTCTAGAATCACCCCATGAGCCAATTTGATGATATATTTTCATTTTAGATGTAAGGAAACAAAAAACAATATTCTCCAAACATGACCAGACCAAAGAGGCATCAAAATCTCCTGTTAGTATACTGTATTCAAAACAGTTTTTAACCTCAAGCCTTTTTTCTCCAACAAGTCACTGCCAGGGCATTATTTTATGTTTTACAACTCTGTTCCAACAATTTCAAAAACTTAAGACAGCACAGTTTGAAGAAAAGATTCCTAATAGTAAGAGCTTTGGAAAGCTCTTAAAATTAGGAGGAAGACAGGGATAACATTTTTGTTTTATTTTTGCCTAACTAACCACAAATGATTCAGTTAATGTCAGAGTGTCAGTATCTCTGTAACCTACTGTGTATGCCATCAAAAAAAAAAAAAATGCAAACCACAAAAACCACCTAAAACACATATTTTTGAGGACTAACAACTTATAGAGCAGATACTTGCTAACCACATAAAGCAGACAGCAATTGAGTCTATATTTTGGTCTTGACACGAAATTCAAAATACAAAACTTGAGCAAGAAGGAAGTGAGTTTCAAGAACAATATGAAAACCACAGAACACAAATAATGAATGGAACTTGTAATCATATTTTCATACTTCCAAATTTTTGCACACACAGAGGAGTACTTTAAGGCGACTTTAACCTTTCCCCTCCAGTCTGATTTTTGAAAGGAAGATCAAAGAAAAGCAGTTTAAACTCACACGTTCCTTTGGTTATGCAACACAGATTTAGACCTTACACTTCAAAACCCCAGCCATTATTTCAGCACCACCAATCCAAATACCATTCCGAGCTTTGAAGCAGCCCTAATGGTATCTTCCATTTGAAAGTAACACTTTTGTAGTCAAAAGATCTTACTCAGGGTAGATGTTAATGTAAAACCACTCAGACTACACAGACACATATGGCTGGAAGCAGCCTGGAAGGTGTTCAGAAGTCAATGTAACACCATTACAGAGAGTGTCAGCCTAGCAGCTGTCATAAACACTTCATCATCACTCAGACACACAAACTGGATTCCCTTTAACTTGTTACTTTATTTTGTGCAGAATACATGTCCAATTGGAAAGAGAGAAAACAGTGCTACAGATAAGCCAATTTTGGATTACAGCCTCTTTCTACTTCTAAAAGACTGAGTTTGGGGGCGCCTGGGTGGCTCAGTTGGTTAGGCAACTGACTTCAGCTCAGGTCATGATCTCATAGATCGTGAGTTCGAGCCCCGCGTCAGGCGCTGTGCTAACAGCTCAGAGCCTGGAGCCTGCTTCAGATTCTGTGTCTCGCCCTCTCTCTACCCCTCTCCTGCTCATGCTCTGTGTCGCTCTGTCTCTCAGTAATAAATAAATGTTTAAAAAAAATTTTTTTAAAGACTGAGTTTGTCATATTTGATTGGTATTGTAAATGTATCCTGATACAATCTGTTGGCTGAAGACAGTTTTGCATAGATATCTAACCAAAAAGAAACATTATATTAAATAGAAGCCTAAGATTGTTCTTCTGTCAAATAGATACCTTATGAACTTGTAAGACTGACAAGATGATTTAAAAAATGAATGACAACATCAATGGTAGCAGGAAGCAGAGCAACTACAACTCTCAGATATTGCAGGTGAAAGTGTATCATGGTTCAACATCTTTGAAAAACCTGTAGGCAATTTCTAATCAAGTTAAATATATGCCTGACCTGTGGCCCAGCAATGCTGCTCCTAAGTACATACTCAAAAATAGAGCACATAAATCTACAATTATGTTCATAGGAGCTATATTCATTATAGAAACATATATGCCCATCCCAAAAGGATAATAGCTAAACAATTGGTATATCTAATCAGTGGGATATAACACAGTAATAAAATCAAAAATCAAAAATACAAACCATGACAACATGCAACAACATGGATGGATCTAAAAAATACACTGAACAAAAAAAGACACAAAGGAGTACATACTGTGTGCCTCTATTTATATGACGTTCAATACAGATCTGTGGTCACAATAGTTATCATCTTACCTGAGGGGAAGGGAAATATTGGCTGAGGAACTACATAAGTAAGAAAAATGCTCTACATTTTGTTCTCAATGTTACTTTCACTTATTTACATATGGGTACAAACATACACATTTACATAATCACATATACACACAAAGAGTCTTCAAACTACAGACTTGAGGTTTGTACTTTTTAGAGTATGTATGCTATATCTGAATTGTTTAAAGATATCTACCATAAATAAATTATGGTACATCCAGACAATGTAATATTATTTAGTGCTAAAAAGAAATGAGCTATCAAGCCATGAAAAGACTTGGGCGTAACTTAAATGTGTATTACTAAGTGAAAGAAGCCAATCTGAAACAGCTACATGCTGTATGATTCCAACTATATGACATTATGGAAAGGCAAAACTATACAGTAGTCCCCCTTTATCTATGAGCGATACATTCTAAGACCTCCAGGGGATGCCGGAAACTGTGGATAGTAAGAAATCCTATAAATACATTTTCCTATATGTATATATCACGGTGAAGTTTCATTTATAAATTAGGCACAGTAAGAGATTAACAACAACAATGAAATAAGACAATTATAACAATATACTATAAGAGAAGTTATATGAATGTCTCTCTCTCAAAACATAATGTACTGTATTTACTCTCTTTGTGGTGATGTCAGATGATAAAATGCCTACGTGATGAGATGAAGTGAGATGAATGATGCAGGCATGTGACGAAGTATTAGACTACTATTCACCTTATGGCAATACAACAGATGCAGGATCGTTTGCTTCCAGACCACAGCTGACTGTGGGTAACGGAAATCGTGGAAAGCAAAACCACAGATAAAAGGGACTACTGATGTGGAATGTTGATAGTGGGGAGGCTGTGCATTTTAAGGGTTAAATATGAGCTTTAATTTTTTATCTACAAAATGAGAATGACACTAAATAGTGAAACTAAGGGGTGCCTGCCTGGCTTAAATCAAAGATTCTTGTGTGCATCTTGAGTGTGCAATTCTTGATGTCAGGGTTGTGAGTTCAAGCCTGATGTTGGGTATAGAGAGCACTCAAAAATAAAAAATCTTAAAAAAAAAATAGTAAAATTGACAGGATAATAGAGAATAATAGGTGATGCACCTAATATGATGGTGTGGTATATTCTGATTATTCAAATTACAGATGCTATTATTTATATTAACATTATGAAATTTCACTAGGCAGCGCAAGTGCCAAAACTCCCCCAGGCATCTCCTCACTACTCAGTGCTCTGCGGTGCTCCATTCGTTCCTCCACTGGAACATGAATTTCACAGGCCAGGGTTTCTCAACTTCAGCCCTACTGACATTTTGGAATGGACAATGCTTTGTTGAGCAAAAATGTCCTAAACATTGTAGGAAGCTTTGTAGCATCTCTGGCTTTCATCTACTAGATGCCAGTAGCAACTCCCAATCGTGACAATAAAAAATGTCCGCAAACATGGCAAATGTTTCCTTGCGGGCAAAAGCACTCCCATCTGGGAAGCACTGACACAGACTGCAATTATGTAGTGACACCTCACATATGCAGAATGTGATCTGCTCAGGACTCAGGTCTTAGTGATATTTGTATCTCCTAATACGTGGCATAGACCCTAGGCTTCAATGTGGCTAAATGGAAAAAGTATGATGCTATTAATTAATAAACATAGAGATTTTAGGAAGAAGGGACAGATTGGGAATGGAATGAGATGTAAGCCAATAGCAAACGATTATGAACTTTAGTTTGTATCTTTCTAAAATTGACTCTCTAGCACTCTTAGATGAAAATACTCAGCAAAATATTGAAATCTTGAAATACATTTACTAAACATATACACACATATATACGTCTACATGTACACATACATAAATGTATATATATAAATATATATATATATAAATATATATATATAAATATATATATATATATATATATATATATATATCTCCAACTAACTGCCAGACAATGTACTTGGTACCAGATATATAAAGACCATGAAAACATGATCAAAGTAATAAAATAAAAAACACAAACCATGACAACATACAACAACATGGATGAATCTAAAAAATACACTAAACAAAAAATGACACAAAGGAGTACATACTGTATGCCTCTATAAAGAACTTATTAAACTCAAGACCCAAAAAACAAACAATCCAGTGAAGAAATGAGCAAAAGACATGAATAGACACTTTTCTAAAGAAGATATCCACAGGGGCGCCTGGGTGGCTCAGTTGGTTAAGCGTCCGAATTCGGCTCAGGTCACAATCTCGCGGTCCGTGAGTTCGAGCCCCGCGTCAGGCTCTGTGCTGACTGCTCAGAGCCTGGAGCCTGTTTCAGATTCTGTGTCTCCCTCTCTCTCTGACCCTCCCCCGTTCATGCTGTGTCTCTCTCTGTCTCAAAAATAAATAAACGTTAAAAAAAAATTTTTTTAAATAAAGAAGATATCCACATGGCTGACAGACATATGGAAAAATGCTCCACATCACTCATCATCAGGGAAATACAAATCAAAACCACCATGAGATACCACCTCACACCTGTCAGAATGGCTAACATTAACAACTCAGGCAACAACAGATGTTGGTGAGGATGCGGAGAAAGAGGATCTCTTTTGCACTGTTGGTGGAAATGCAAGCTGGTGCAGCCACTCTGGAAAACAGTATGGAGGTTCCTCAAAAAATTAAAAATAGAACTATCCTATGACCCAGCAACTGCACAACTAGGTCTTTATCCAAGGGATACAGGTGTGCTGTTTTGAAGGGACACATGCACCCCGATGTTTTACAGCAGCACTATCAACAATAGCCAAAGTATGGAAAGAGCCCAAGTGTCCATCAACAGAAGAACGGATAAAGAAGAGGTGGTATATCTATACAGCCAAGTACTACTTGGCAATCAAAAAGAATGAAATTTTGCCATTTGCAACTACGTGCATGGAACTAGAACATACTATGCTAAATGAAATTAGTCAGAGAAAGACAAATATCATGTGACTTCACTCATATGCAGAATTTAGGATACAAAACAGATGAACGTAAGGGAAGGAAAGCGAAAATAATATAAAAACAAGGAGGGGGACAAAACATAAGAGACTCTTAAATACAGAGAACAAACTGAGGGTTGCTGGAGGGGCTGTGAGTGGGGGGATGGGCTAAATGGGTAAGGGGCATTAAGGAAGACACTTATTGGGATAAGCACTGGGTGTTATACATAGGGGATGAATCACTGGAATCTACTCCTGAAATCATTATTGCACTATATGCTAACTAACTTGGAAATAAATAAATAAATAAATAAATAAATAAATAAATAAATAATTTTAAAATTTTTTAAGAAGTAAAATCATAAAAAAAAGTGAAAATGTCAGAATACCTATAAAGGAGACTATTGGGACAAATGATGAAATCAGAAAATGGATTGTGGATTACATAACAGTATTGTATCAAATGTAAATGTCCTGGTTTTGATAGTGCTATAGTTGTATAAGATAATGTGCCTTATTCTTAGCAATATATACTGAATTATTTACGGAAAAAGGGTACATTATTTCTCCTACTTATTAACCGTTCAGAAAAAAATCTGCACAAATAAAAAAACTGAGAGAATGATATAGCCAGTGAGGCAAAATGTCCATAACTGGTAAATTTGGGTAAATCAAGGAGCTCCTTGTACTAATTATAAAATTTTCTGGAAGTTTAAAATTATTGCAAAATAAAAAGCATCTTTCAAACTCCACAATGAGATACTAGTACACACCTACCAGAATGGTAAAAATTTTTAAAGCTAACAATACCAAAAACCAATGAGAAATATGGAGCAAATGAAACTTTCATACATTGCTAGTGGGCATACATATTGGTAAAACTACTTTGGAAAACTGGTTATATGAACTAACGTTAAACATACATATACGCTATAACACAGCAAATCTACTCTAGGTCTATATATCCAAGAGAAATGGATACAGTATATGTCCACCAACAACCATATAAAATAACATTCAGAGCAGTTTTATTTATAATGCTCAAAAACTGGAAACAACCAAAAATGTCTATTGGCTATATAGTGGACTTCTTTAAATGTGTTGTATTCATGATAAAATACTACACAGAAAAAAAATAAGAACAGATTACTGCTACACACAAGAACATGAAAGAATCTCATAGTCATACTGTGAAAAGAGAAAGAAGCCAAACATAAAAGAGCACAGGTATCTATGATATTTTTTATGAAGTTCAAAAACAGAAAAACTAATCTCTGGCAGAAGTCAGCATATTGGTTATTTGGAGGTATAAGGAGGACAATATTAACAGGGAAGTGGAATTCTTCGGAGTTGCTGCAAATGTTCTATATCTTATTCTGAGTGATCTACAGAAGGTTATATACATATATAACAATTCAGTCTGCACACTTAAGACCTGTGTACTTTACTGTATTTAATATATTCAATAAAATTTAAAACAAGAGGATTTATAACAAAAGAAAAAATTGCGTTCCACACACTCATAAGTCTGTGTCCAAAGAATACTTTCTGCTTTAGAACAGAAAAACATCAAAAATATTTCAAACAAGATTCCAATTTGTGGTAATAAATTTCAAACTCAAAGTAGAGTGCATATATTAAATCAACAAAAGTAACATAAAGCCACTATTAAAACACAAGGAAAAATTAAACTTCAGATGTAAGACTTTTCTAAAGTGACACTGTAAGAAACACTCTAAGCAAAAGTATTTTTCTCTATTAATACAGGTGGATTCTAGAAGTTGTTGCAACATCATTCTTCATTTTTGCTTCCATTCATTCCAGGACAATCAATGCTATTCCACTGCAGATGACTAAAGAGCCATCCTTTACTTCTCTTCCCAGTAAACAAGAGACTAGACCAAACAAAATAAGGACCTATTTTCAATGAGCACAATTTTTTGATTCAGGTCCATATTCAAATTTCCTCTGTTTGCCAGATACCCAAATCATAGACTTTATATTGCTCCCAAGTGAAACTCATAAAAATTGTTCCTGGCTAGCAATCATGACATGGCAAGGTCTACTGGCACCCAACTTCTAATAAATAAAATACTAATTGGTATTTACCTCAAATATGCCCTTGCATGTTTCTCTAAAGCTTTAGTGTAAAAGCTACATACGCTAAAAGCTAGGGGAAATATTTCCTTTCAAGAGAACAGCTGCACTTTTCTTACCGCAATGTGTTAGTGACACCTAGTGTCACATCTTTGAAGTACATTCAAAGCTCCAAGAAGGCACTCCACATGAACCTTAGGTTCAGTAAGTTAACATTTGGAGTGCTTTCTTGGAGCTGGAGGGGAGGTAGGGGGTGGGGGATTTAGGCTAAAAGGGTGATTAAGGAGGTATTAAGGTGATTAAGAGTATTAAGGAGGGCACTTGTTGTGATGAGCACTGGGTGTAATATGTAAGTGAAAAATCACTAAACTCTATTCTTGAAACTATTATACTGTGTGTTAATTAACTAGAATTTAAATAAAAACATGAAACATTAAAAAAAACCTTTGGGAAAAAAAAGAAAGAAAAAATACCGTTTCATGCAATGCAACCGTCATCTTCTAGGTACTGTAATGAATATATTTTCAAGATTTTTTAAGATATTAAGAATTTCAGGGGCACCTAGGTGGCTCAGTAGGTTAAGCGTCCAACTTCAGCTCAGGTCATGATCTTGTGGTTTATGAGTTCAAGCCCTGCATCAGGCTCTGTGCTGACAGTTCAGAGCCTGGAGCCTGCTTCAGATTCTTTGTCTCTGCCCCTCCCCCTCCCTCCCTCCCTCTCTCTGTCTCTCTCGCTCAAAAATAAACATTAAAAAAATTTTTTTTAAGACATTAAGAATTTCAAAAGAGAATGATAAAACTAAGTAGCCACTTAAACAGACACCAGAAAGAGCACCTGACTGGCTTGGTCAGTGGAGCATGCAACTGTTGATCTCAGGGTTCGAGCCCCACGTTGGGTGTGAAGGTTACTTAAAAAAAAAAATCTTGGGGTGCCTGGGTGGCTCAGTCAGTTGAACGTCTGACTTGGGCTCAGGTCATGATCTCATAGTTCATGAGTTTGAGCCCCACATCAGGCTCTGTGCTGACAGCTCAGAGCCTGGAGCCTGCTTTGGATTCTGTGTCTCTGTCTCTCTCTGCTCCCCCCATCCCCATTCACACACACACACACACACACACACACACACACACACAGTCTCTCTCTCGCTCTCTTCACTCGCTCTCTCTCAAAAATAAACAAACAATCTTAAGGGGCAGTTGGGTGGCTCAGTGAGTTGAACATCTGACTCTTGATTTCAGCTCAGGTCATGATCCCAGGGTTGTAGGATCGAGCCCCATGTCGGGCTCTATGCTGAACATGGAGCCTGTTTAGGATTCTCATTCTCTCTCTCTCTCTCTCTCTCTCTCTCTCTCTCTCTCCCCCCACCTCTGTCTTTCGCCTTTCTCTCTCTCTCTCTCTCTCTCTCTCTCTCTCTCTCTCTCTCTCTCAAATTAAAAATAATGGCAAGAAAACAGACACTCAGATCAATGGAACAGAATAGAGAACCCAGAAATGGACCCACAAATGTATGGCCAACTAATCTTTGACAAAGCAGGAAAGAATATCCAATGGAATAAAGACAGTCTCTTCAGCAAGTGGTACTGGGAATACTGGACAGCGATGTGCAGAAAAATGAACCTGGACCACTTTCTTAACACCATACACAAAAATAAACTCAAAATGGATGAAAGACCTCAACGTAAGACAGGAAGCCATCAAAATCCTCAAGAAGAAAGCAGGCAAAACCTCTTTGATCTTGGCCACAGCAACTTCTTACTCAACACGTCTCCAGAGGCAAGGGAAACAAAAGCAAAAATGAACTAACTGGGACCTCATCAAAATAAAAAGCTTCTGCACAGTGAAGGAAACAATCAGCAAAACTAAAACTGAAACTAAAAACTAAAAGGCAACCGACAGAATGGGAGAAGATATTTGCAAATGACATATCAGAAAAGGGTTAGTATCCAAAATCTATAAAGAACTTATCAAACTCAACACCCAAAAAACAAACAATCCAGTGAAGAAATGGGTAAAAGACATGAATAGACACTTCTCCAAAGAAGACATCCAGATGGCCAACAGACACATGAAAAAATGCTCCACATCACTCATCATCAGGGAAATACAAATCAAAACCACCATGAGATACCACCTCACACCTGTCAGAATGGCTAACATTAACAACTCAGGCAACAACAGATGTTGGCAAGGATGTGGGTGCATGTGTCTCTTCGAAACAGCATACTTGTATCCCTTGGAAAAATACCTGGTAGTGCAATTGCTGGGTTGTAGGGTAGTTTTATTTTTAATTTTTGGAGGAACCTCCATACTAGTTGTGAGATGGTGACGAGGATGCAGAGAAAGAGGATCTCTTTTGCATTGTTGGTGGGAATGCAAACTGGTGCAGCCACTCTCGAAAACAGTATGGAGGTTCCTTCAAAAATTAAAAATAGAACTTCCCTACAACCCAGCAATTGCACAACTAGGTCTTTATCCAAGGGATACAGGTAGGCTGTTTTGAAGAGACACATGCATCCCAATGTTTACAGCAGAACCATCAACAATAGCCAAAGTATGGAAAGAGCCCAAATGTCCAACGATGGATGAATGGATAAAGAAAATGTGGTACATGTATACAATGGAATATTACTCGGCAATCAAAAAGAATGAAATCTTGCCATTTGCAACTACATGGATGGAACTAGAGGGTATTATGCTAAGCGAAATTAGTCAGAGAAAGACAAATATCATACGACTTCACTCATATGAGGACTTTAAGACACAGTACAGATGAACACAAGGGAAGGGAAGCAAAAATAATATAAAAATAATGAGGGGGACAAAACATAGGAGACTCTTAAATATGGAGAACAAACAGAGGGTTACTGGAGGGGTTGTGGCTCCGAGGAGGGATGGGCTAAATGGATAAGGGGCATTAAGGAATCTGCTCCTGAAATCATTGTTGCAGTATATGCTAACTTGGATGTAAATTTAAAAAATAAATTAAATTAAATTAAATTAATTTAATTTAATTTAATTAAAAACTAAACTAAGGGGCTCCTGGGTGGCTTAGTTGTTTAAGCGTCCAACTTTGGCTTGGGTCATGATCTCAAGGTTTGTGAGTTCAAGCCCCACATCAGGCTCTGTGCTGACAGCTCAGAGCCTGGAGCCTGCTTCAAATTTTGTGCCTCCCTCTGCCTCTGCCCCTCTCCTGCTCATGCTGTGTGTCTGTCTGTCTGTCTGTCTATCTCTCTCTCTCTCTGTCTCAAAAATAAAGACTTTTTTTAATTTAATAAAAAATAAAAATAAAATAATTAAAATTAAAATTAAATTAAATCTTTAAATAAATAAAAAAATAGACAACATAAAAAGTAGGGAAAACTATCAGGACTTTTATAATGGTATATCTTGGGTTTCTTATCCACTGAAAATTTTAAGTGAGACCTCTATTACTTACACTATGCAATACAATTTTTGCCTCATATAATTTTTAACATAATGTAAGTATAAGTCTAATAATAAATTCTACTTCTTCTAAAACTAGCTATCTTACATACCAGGTAGCACCAGCCCCAGGTCAATACCTTGGGAACAACTTTGACTCTTTCTTCTCAATATCTTATCAGATACCACAAAAACAAACTTTGTTCAAGGTTCTCAACCTCACATTGGACAATGTTGAAACTGATTCCTAAGTAGCCTTATAACCTCTTCTTTTCTCCCTATTCTCTATTCATCCCACTGTCACTGCAAAATAAATCTTTATTAAGTATGGATTTTGCAATGTATCTCTGTTACTCAAGGATTTTTAATGAGTTCACACTGGCTGAAAGATTTAATAAATCCAAGTTCTCATCTTGCAGTTCAGATTTCTTCCCTGAAACTTCTATATCTCATCCCATGTCCAGAGTGCATATAACCACTAAAATGAATGTTAATAATCATAGAAGTGAGAGTTGTCTGTGTTAAATAAAATAACATGACTACACAATGTCTAAAACATAGACACTATCATAAACAACTCCTCCTCCACCTGGATGCCCTGTTGATAGTATTTGTCAAACCATGTTATAAATGACCAATTATTTATTTTTTAATTTCCATTCTGGCACAAACAGATACTTCTGTAAATGACAAACACATATTTAGATGATGTGCAACTAGCAAACAGCTATGGATGTCTAAAAGCTTACTCTCATTTTCTGTACTTATTTTGTTGCATACAGTAACAAATACTTCACTATTACCAGTTCATGGACCAGCACTACCAGTTCATCCTCCACTAACTGAAAACTGAACTCACTATCTTTCCACCCATATTTGCTCTTTATCATACCTTTACTATTTTGTAAGAGGCATCGCTGTCTACATCTGTTCAAAATCCTCAAATGACTTCCACAACTCATTTTTTTAGTAGGCAAAAAAAATCCTAAAAGATATTCCTAAAAGATACTCAAATGGCCAACAATATATGAAAAAGTAGTCCAACATTATTAGTTCACAAGGTGCCACCCATAAGAATGGCTAAAATTAAAAAGATGGACAACACCAAATGTTGATGAGGTTAATGGAACAACTCCTACATGGCTGGGGGAAAAATAAGATGGTACAAAAAGGTTTGGAGTCTGTTATAAAACTGACCACATTCCTACCCTATGAAGCTACAATTCCACTTGTAGGCATTTACCTAAGAGAAATGAACACACACTTAACAAAAAGACTTACAGAAGATCTTCACAGCAGCTTTAGTCAGAAAAGGCAAAAGCTACAAATAGCCCAGCTATCCATCACTAAAAGAAGGGATAAACTATGGTATATTCATAAGTTGGAGTATTATTTGGCAATAAAAAGGAATAAACATCATGGGTGAATCTCATAAACATGCTGAGTGAAGGAAGCCTTCCACAAAAAAAAAAAAAAAAAGAAAAAGTGCATATAGTATAATAGCACAGGAAGTTATAAAACAGGCAACACTAATCTATAGTGAGGGAAAAAATGAGAACAGTGGTTGCTTCTGAATGGGATGGAAGAAAATTAACTAGGAATAGACATGAAGGAAATTTCTTCAGTGATAAACATGTTCTGTATCTTGACAGAGATCTGGGTTACCTAGGTGTATGCATTTACCAAAGCTCAATAACTTGACATATTAAGAATTGTGTATTTAATGGTTGTAGAGTTTATCCAACAAAAATTAATCAAATATTGAACTCTAATTAATGATAGCATGAAAAAATAGGGTAAAGTATACTGAAGTTTACAATTTATTTTGAAATGCATTGAACAAGATGGATATGAAATAAAGGAAGTATAGTAAAATTTTAATGGTTCAAATCTAGGTGTAGATATACATGCTTTCACCATAAAATTGTCACAACTTTGCTCTACATTTGAAATTTGTGAAGTCTGTAGTTGACAAAGCTCTAGCCCACGACCACTTCTCAGGCATCATCTCCAAGCATTCTTCACCTTGCCCACCCACCTCCAGCTAAACTGCCTCCTTGCTGTTCTTGAACACAGGAAACAAAGTCCTACCACAGAGTACTGGCTTTGAATGTTCCTCCTTCAAATACCCATAAGGATCACTCTTCCACACTTTTGCTCAAAGGATCTTTGAGAGAGACTTCCCCAAGCCACCCTGTAGAATACAGCAACCCACAGCAACATCAACCACCCCATCCTAACACTTACCATCATCTAGTATACTAGATGTTTGTTTATTATCATCTTCCTCCCTACCACACGAAGAATGATTTTGTTTTGTTTATTATCATCTTCCTCCCTACCACACGAAGAATGATTTTGTTTTGTTCATTGTTGTTTTCCCAGCACCTTGAACAGGGTCTGGCTCATAAACAAAAATCAATAAATCTTTGCTGAGTAAGTGAATTAATAAATGAATGGGGTAAGTACAAATGGCTTTACAAGAATGCAATCTGGAAAATCTATCAAGAGCCTTGGTGTATCTACTTTCATTGATCTCTCCAAATTACATGATCATAAAGATATTTGTCTCAATATTCTTTAAGAAGACAAAAACTTGGGGCGCCTGGGTGGCGCAGTCGGTTAAGCGTCCGACTTCAGCCAGGTCACGATCTCGCGGTCCGTGAGTTCGAGCCCCGCGTCAGGCTCTGGGCTGATGGCTCAGAGCCTGGAGCCTGTTTCCGATTCTGTGTCTCCCTCTCTCTCTGCCCCTCCCCCGTTCATGCTATGTCTCTCTCTGTCCCAAAAATAAATAAAAAACGTTGAAAAAAAAAATTAAAAAAAAAGAAGACAAAAACTTAAAAAATCTAAATCAATGTCCAACCATACGGGAAAGAACATTTCCACCTCAGAGCCAAAGACTTTACTGTTTGCCGTTTCAAGCATTCCCTGGCTAAATCCTAACTTCTAGGCCACTTTCTTACTATAATCTCTTATTCTTTTCCTTGAATTTCAATTTAAGTTGTATATTAATTGATTTTTATTTAAATTCACCTCCCCTACTAGCTCCATTAGAGCAAACACCATGTCTGTTTTGTTCAAAATACATTATTTTATCCCAGGCCTGTGCTGAATAAATGAACACCTTTTAAGTCCTCATGGTTCACAGCACGAAATCACTCTATGTATAAGACTCAGAGAAAAGAAAAATAACGAATGTAAGTATGATGTATTAAAATAACTGAAATATATACTGAGATAAGAGCTAATAGAATTAAAGGAGTCATGACAGGAAAAGTATAGAACTGCTTTTTTTTTTTAAACAAACCTCATAAAACTATTTGGCTTTTAGTCCATGTACAACCTTTATTTATTTTTTTTTTTTTTTAATTAAGAATTTTAAGCACAAGAACCTGTATTTATATTACCAAAAAGAGGCAAAGAGATTGTTAGGCATGAATGGGAAAAGGGCCTGTTTATCCAAACATCAACAAATAATCATTCTTTCTTACATCAGATGTGTTGAAAAAAGGGCCTGACAGCTTGGGAAAGCCAGTGTTTTCCTACAGCCACCCTGTAAACAAAGTGGTGGGGACTAGGCAGTCGAGAAACTACTTCTGGGCAGTTCTGCTTCTGAGCTATCTCCACTTAACTGTCTGTCAAGGCACTATTTAAGCCTTGTTCAAATTTGTGCAATTTGTAAACAATTTTTTAAATGTTTACCCAGGATATGTTTATTTTCTTCATCTGAGACTCACAGGTTATATAAAATCAACACGAGGGAACCCTGTTCACAAACTTGAAGCAAAAACTGAGCTATGGTTTGGACAGGGATTGACTTTCTGCCCACTCACACTTACTCAAAAGCAAATATGATTTATGGTCTGCAAAGACCCCTAAGAGCTGGGATTATTCCTGGGTTGACCAACATAAAGCTCCCCACTGTCTAGCACATGGTAACACTTAAGTGATTACTGAATAACTGACTAGTGATAAACAAGTTTTGGAAGGGGTTAGTTAGTAATGGGTAACAGTCATGATACTCTATAAAAGATGAATATTTGAAGCCATATCATAACCTTTCACAATGAACACTGGTGTACTTGCATGGCATATCTTTTGCTATCACATTTGGAGAGTAATGAAGTACAGCTCTGAGATCATACGCTTTGAAGACGAAGTCAGATAGAACTGGGTTTGAATTCTAATCCCGCCTCTTACACGTAGTGTGATGTTAACACCTATAAATACGACAACTTCTACCTCACAGTATACAACAGATGAGATCATGTGTATATAAAATGCTTTGGACATAGTAAGAGCACAATCAATGCAACAGAAGGAGCCTATTTTCCCAAAATGCCTCCTAATTCATGAAATAGTTCTCACAGAGCTATAATACTACAAGAGTAAACAACCAGCTAATGAATATTCCATGAAGAAAAGATTATTCAAGTGTCTCAAAATACAATCTGGGCATAAGAACTATTTTAAAGAAGTAATTTAAATTAGTCAGAAAACTTTTAAAGTTACTCACAGCTAAACACAAGTTAACTTTAAAACTATTAAAAGTGATACCTCTAATTATAACCGAAACAACTGGGTAGCCTGAGTACCACCAAAGGAATGTGCTCAATCCAGTCAACACCCCTAATCACACAGACTCAACCTTCTTGTTAAAGCTCTAGCTTCCCCTCTGCCTTCAAGCCTGTCAACAGACAGCATTAGGGTTTAAAATGTTGTATCTATTAATAAGAAAAAGTTACACTTACAAAATCTTTTCCTCTGATCACAACCTAGAAATATTTCTCTTGGAAGGGGGAAAAAAAACAAAAAACACTGCCTAATTTTAAGTCCTTTGTCCATGTCTTTGGCATGATACTTAAATCACAAACAACATTGTAGACCCATGAAAAACATCAACTACACATCCAAAAAAGGCAAAAGAAAGAGGACACTCATTATATGACATATCAGCAGGATTCTTCTACCTCTGAAAAAAAAAAAGCCAATCTTTAAAAACAAGAAATATAAAACCCCAACCCTAAATAATACCATACATAATTAATTATATGATTAGATGAAAGACTGAAGTTCATCGTGATTTATCAAAGAATAATATTTTACTAAAAATGTTAAAGAATTATGAAGTCCAATGTGATCATTACCTAATAATCCTTATGCCACTGAAGCCAAATTCTGTACTCAAGAACATCTCAAATTCCTTTAAATTTGACATAATAAACTATGTTTTCCTATAAATCTTTTAAGAATTGGTATTACCCAACGGAACCAAAAAGAGGGGGCAAAAATTTTAGCAGAAACACACACATACAACAATTTGGTGAATGAATTTATTAAAGGTATAAATTAAAAGTCTCTGTATTGACCCTGAGCCTCCAACTGCAAAAGAACCACACAACAGAAGTTCCCCTTCCCCCTATCATCTACTGGAGAGATACGATATTTAGGCCATGCCAGAATGTAAGTACAAGCCAAATTATGCAATCTTTACTACAGTTCACTCAGCTATGATCCTACCTAGCCTCTTCCTCTTTTAGGACATTTTATTTTTCGTCATCCCAAAGAGGAACATTTAAGATTTAACAGGCAAACTGGGACCAATATTAGGCAATTTTAAACATTTATCAAAATTTAGATTTATCTTATACAGATACACAGACATAAAATAACCTTTGTTCAAATTCACATATTATATCATTATGGCTAAGAGCAGGGAAAAAAAAAAAGACATTCAAGTTTTTTCAATATAGGAAATAAATGACATAAATTAAAGAAAATCCAAACAATGGAATTATACACAGCTATAACCTTCAAAGAAGAAGCTCTCTGAATATTGACATTAAGAGTAAAACACAGGGGCGCCTGAGTGGCTCAGTCGGTTAAGCGTCTGACTTTGGCTCAGGTCACGATCTCACAGTTCATGGGTTCAAGCCCCACGTTCAGCTCTGTGCTGACAGTTCAGAACCTGGAGCCTGCTTTGGCTTCTGTGTCTCCCTTTCTCTCTGCCCCTCCCCTGCTCGCACTCTGTCTCTCTCTCTCTCAGAAATAAACATTAAAAAAAATTTTTTTTAATTAAAAAAAAAAAAGTAAAACACAGCAAGGCATAGACTAAGTTCCATAATATGCTACCATCTTTTAGAGAGGGCAGGGTGGCAGAAACAGATTTGTTTATGTTATCATTTGCATAAAATACAGCCATAAGGATACATAAGAAACTAGAAATCCTAGTTGCCTCGAGGGGAAATGGGGGACAAGGGTGGAAAGGTTTTTTAACCCTTTGTAACTTGAATTTTGTACCACATAAATGTTTTAACTGATTCAAAACATTGATTTTTAATGACTGCTAATTTAAAAAAGAAAACAGGGGTGCCTGGATGGCTCAGTCAGTTAAGCATCTGACTTCAGCCCAGATCATGATCTCAGGGTTCATGAGTTCGAGTCCCACATCAGGTGAGCTCGAGTCCCGCTTCGGGTGAGCCCCACTTCTCTCTCTTTCTGCCCCTCGTGGAATTCTCTCTCCCTCTCTATCCCCTCCCTTGCTCATCTGCACCCTCTCACTCTCTCCAAAAAAAATTTTGATTAATAAATTAATTAATTAATTTAAAAAGAAAAAAGAAAAGAAAAAGCCTTCTGCAAGCTTTTTTACCATTCTGGAAAATAGAAGGGAAATAATAATAATAATAATAACAACAACTACTTAATAGAGTTAATGAGACCTTACAGAAAGTATCACCAGATTTCACATCAGCTAGCATGGTGGAAAGTATTATATTTTAGGGATTCAACCTTCTTCATACTTACTGGGATGCTCCAGACTTGCATTCCATCACTGTAGCCGATCATAATCAGCAGAGGCGGCTCATTCCCAGTGCTGTGTATTTCATGAAATTCCAGATTTCTTGATGTATCTGCATTAGAATTAAGTCACAAAGAAGCAAATTAAAAAGTAAACAACTAGTCTTCTTTAATATTATTAGTGTAACAGTTGTTTAAATTGTTTTTCAATGATGTATCACTAAATTCTATTCCTGAAAACATTATTACACTATATAATCCAAGTTAACTAGCTTGGGTTTAAATTTTAAAAAAAGAAAAATAAATAAACATTTTTTCAATAAAAAGTATTTGGAAGACATCATTTAAAAGAAAGTGAACAGGGATCAGGAAGCTGAAATTAGAAAACTAGTATTTTTTTTTTAACAGTACTTATAATTATCTGCACAAGTAAGGTTTTAAAAACCAAAGTCTCATTAGAGAACTTGGGAATATTAATACCAGGAACAAAACCATCTATCTGTAAGTGATACATGAAAATAAAAAATTTTACTAAAATTAATTAAATATAAATATGAAGTGTGATCTGCTAGAATTTCTAATATTTGTAAATTTAACAGTGGAAGACAAGTTATATTCCTTCATGTATAGGAAGTGAATCCTGTTATACCTGAACACCAGGCATAGAGTCCACTACAAGAGAATTATATGTACTTGTGTAATCAACTTCCAATTCACATCAATGAATATTAAGCATCTGTTATAAAATCAATATGACAAAAGATATCCTTCCTGAACAAAACTATTGCACCTCACAAAACACTAATTCAAGCATTCTATTCTTAAAATTTTTTTTTTTCAACGTTTTTTATTTATTTTTGGGACAGAGAGAGACAGAGCATGAACGGGGGAGGGGCAGAGAGAGAGGGAGACACAGAATCGGAAACAGGCTCCAGGCTCCGAGCCATCAGCCCAGAGCCTGACGCGGGGCTCGAACTCACGGACCGCGAGATCGTGACCTGGCTGAAGTCGGACGCTTAACCGACTGCGCCACCCAGGCGCCCCGTCAAGCATTCTATTCTTAAATCACAACCTTATCTTCCAGCAAGTTTGCTCAACCACTTCCATTATGATCCATTCTCTGACTTCATTAGGCCCTCAGGTCCACTGACACCCCTACCTTCTCTCTATTCTATAGATCATCTTATATTGACTCTCTTTCCATCTTACACTCTTGGATCAATTATCTCAGTAACTTCTGTCAATAATCTACAGTCTCAAATCTCTTTTTGTGGAATCTCTGCATGGTGCCCAACTCACAAAATCTCAATCCTAGATGAATCCAACTATCCATTCTCTTAGTACATTCTATGGCAATCCAGCACTGCTATAGAAATATCACACAAAATATCACCTAGGGGCACCTAGGTGGCTCAGTCAGTTAAGCATCTAACTTTGCCTCAGGTCATAAGCTCACAGTTCATGAGTTCAACCCTCACACCAGGCTCTCTACTGTCAGCACAAAGCCCAGTTCGGATACTCTGTCCCCCTCTCTCTCTTCTCTTCTGCTCTCACACACATGCCTACACATGCTCACTCTCTCTCTCTCTCAAAAATAAAAAAAAAAGTTTTTAATCTTTAAAAAAAAGAAATATTACACAATCCTACTACATTATCTATTACATTAAAATGAAGAATTTCAATTAATCATGAGCCACCCTTACCAGAAAAGTGAAAAGGCAAGCCACAGCAGGGGAAAAGAGACTTGTAACAAATATAACCCCACAAGGACATATCTCATACACATAACAATTAAAAATCAATATGAAAAAGTCATTAGAAAAACAGGCTGGAGACGTGAAAAAACACTTCAAAAAAAGGATATTCAAATAAATCCATCATCAATAAATATGAAAAGTAGCTCAATCGCATTTGTAATTAAGAAAGTGTTGATTAAAACCATAATGACAAAGGGCCCCTGGGTGGCTCAGTCGGTTAAGCACCCAAACGTCAGCTCAGGTCATGATCTCACAGATCTCATGGTTCATGAGTTTGGGCCCCACATCAGGCTCTGTACTGACAGCTCAGAGCCTGCTTCAGATTCTGCATCTCCCTCTCTCTCTGCCCCTCCCCCGCCCTCTCTCTCAAAAAAATAAACAAACTTTAAAAAAAAATTTTTTTTAAACCACAATGACAAAACCAAGGGGCAGGATGTGGAATAAAGTAATTGTTTATTTACTGCTAGTGAATGTAAAACAGTACAATCACTTTGGAAAACAGTTTGACAATATATTCTCAAATTGAAGATACCATGCCCTTTGACCAAGTAGTTCTTCTCCAGATATACACTCATTTGAAGCCAAGAGACAAGCACAGGAATATCCATAGCAGCATTAACTTTAAAAATTTTTTTCAAGCCTATTTATTTTTTTCTTAGTAATCTCTACACCCAACGTGGGGCTTGAACTCACAACCCCTAGATCAAGAGTCACACACTCTACCAACCGAGCCAGCCAGGCACCTCCATAGCAACAGTATTTATAAAGAGCCAACAGCTGGAATCAATCCAAATGTCCATCAAAACGAAAGTGGAAAAGCACAGTGGGTATATTGCAACAATGGAATAGTACTGAACCACTGCCATACATCATAACATTGATGAACGTACAAACATAATAAGCAAAATAAGCCAGATATAAAAAAAACTATATAGTGAATAATTTTATTTATGTGAAATTCAAAATCACTAGGCAATTAGGTAGCAATATTCTATTTCTTACCCTAGGTGATTGTTACACAGGTGGTTTTGTAAAAATTTGTTCACTGAGCCATACTTTTGTATTATTTACCATGATATATTTGCACAATAAATAAGGTTTTAAAAAATCATAAATTGAAACAATAATATCCCTCTTCCTTTATTTGACTTCATTACTCTCCTCTCCTTCTAGAAGCTAAATTCCTTGATTATTTGCCACTGTCATCTATTCTGCATTTCTTTCACCCCAAATCCATTTCAAAACGTTTTCTGTTCTCACTGATAGTCAATATAATCTCAGCAATAATCTCCAAGTTGTTGAATGCAATATGTGTTTTTTAAGCCCATCTTTTCAGACTATTTAGCAGCTATAATCAATGCTCATCAGTTTCTCCTTAAAATATTTTCCTTTGGTTTTCCATGTACAACTTTCTCCGAGTTTTCCTCCTATTGCTCTAATCATTCCTTCACCATTTCCTCCACTGGCTCAACCCTTTCCACCTATTCTTTAAATATTGAAGTTGTCCAAAGCCAATTCCTAAACACTCTTTTCTTCTCACAATATACCCACTCAAGTGGTCTCATTCCATCCACTAATTCCATTAGTGTATGCTAGTGACTTCCTCAACACAGGTTTTTGGATGTCTCAGTAGAAAATCAAATTCCACTCAAAGATGATTTCCCAGGCACCTCGGTGGCTCAGTTGGTTAAGACTCTCACTTTGGCTCAGGTCACTGTCTCGTGGTTCATGGGTTTGAGCCCTGCATCAGGCTGTGGGCTGACAGCTCAGAGCCTGGAGCCTGCTTTGGATTCTGTGTCTCCCTCTCCTCCTCTCACACACACACACACACTCTCTCTCTCTCTCTCTCTCAAAAATAAACATTAAAAAAAAAAAAAGAAAGATAATGATTTTGTCGCAAACCTGATCTTCCTCCAAGGTTCTCAATTTTGGTGAATAGTATGATTATCTAACCAGTTGGCAAAGTCAGGAATCACCTTCTTCCTTCTCTCTTGCAATAAATCTACCACCAATCTATCACCTGTGTCTTCCTAAACAGCTCTCTTCTTACACCAACATCAACTCCAAAAGCATAAAATGGCTTCCTGCATCCACCATTGCCCATAAACTCCATACAACAGGTGCTTTTTAAAAAAATACAAATAATGACATACTTCTTCACCTCCATCCACTATATTAGTTATGCCCCATTGCTCAAATATAAAGATCAAAATGTTTAACAAAGCTTATAATCAGTCATTTTTTTTACTTTCTTTTGACACAAATTCACTGGCACAAAGTTAACAGCACATGGTTCTATGTGTAGGAAAATTCAGAATTACAAACTTATTTTCCAAGGGCATAATTCTCTTTATATCTAACATCAATATGGTCTTTCATAGTTTTCGATGTGCTCTGATACCTAGATCATCTAATCTGACACACAACAATCCTGTTTTATACAAAGAGCAGGAGCCAATTTCATTTTGACAAACTAGGTATAATTTACTCAAAACTGAAGAAATCCCCAGGATTTTTTTTTTTTTTTTGAGAGATATTACATGTGAGCACAGGAGAAGGGCAGAGGGCGGGGGAAGGAGGAGGGGGAAAGAGAGAGAGAGATTTTGAGAGAATCTTAAGTCTCACACCTAGCACAGAACCCAACTTGGGGCTCAATCTCATGACCATGAGATCATGACCTAAGCCAAAATCAAGAGTCAGACACTTCACCAATTTGTCCACCCAGGTGCCCCAAGAAATCTCCAGATTCTTGATATGCAATCCAGGTATCTTTCTAATACAGCTACCATCTTGATCACAGATTATTATTTTTAGAAGGGCTCAAATGCCACATATAAAACCCTGAGGTCATTATATGAACAAAATCTCCTTTCTCTTATTTTAGATTCTGCTTAGTCACTGGCACTACTTTTCTTTCTCTGGATGGTGGTACAGAAGACTTCATTACTCTTGAATGAAACTCCTAATTTTATAAAAATTGTACGCATCCTTATTCTTTGACTTTCCTTTATATCCTCTATTATATCATCACTGGTTATTCTACCCATAGCTGCTCTTTATCTTCTTTTCTGGTTTCTTTTTTATTCCACCCATAAATATGGATTTTGCAGTCTCTCCTTTAGAGATATGTAGCATTCTTCTGTGGTTTTAGACAACTACAGTGTTCTCCTTTCATTCACCCATCTTCCAAAACCTTGTCCAGTCTTATAAGTGAACTTCATACTGCACTCTGTACACTCTCCCTCCTTAGAAAAATGTTTGCAAATGGTGGAGGAGGCAGGGGCTGGGTTTTCGATTCACCTAAAACCCAGTTTTCGACTCACCTAAAAAATCGAGGTGTAAAGTGAAATTAGATCTTTCTCCCAAACCAGCTTCTTCTGTATTCCACATTGTACTAATAGCAGCAACACACTGCCAATACCCAGCTAGGTACACCTGGTGGGTGGCTTAGTCGGTTGAGTGTCCAACTCGATTTTGGCTCAGGTCATGATCCCAGACTCATGATCCACAGTCAGCATGGAGCCTGCTTAAGATATATTCTCTCTCTCTCTCTCTCTCTCTCTCTCTCTCTCTCTCTCTTTCTCTGACCCTCTCCCCCACTCACACTCTCTCTAAAATAAAAATAAAATAAAATAAACTGCCAATACCCAGTCTAAAAACTGAGACGTCATTTTTAGTAGATGCTAGTAGATGAATGAGAAGTAAGGCAGAAAAGAGTGTTTCAGCCAAAAGGCCCCCTGTACAAAGATTCTGAGGAATGAAAAGTTCTGTGCCATTAATGACCTGAAAGCCAAGTGGGGTTGAAATATAGCTTTTGAGGGGACATAGATGGGAAAAGGAATAAGAGTTTGAAGCACTTGTGAGACATCTAAGTGAAAGGTCTAGGAGACAGCTGAAATGTGGACCCAAGCACACTAGAGCAACAGAGACTTGCAGAAGCTATTATCTTTGTATGCTTCACACACTTCTTACTCTAAACCTCCCCCCTTACCTGGTAATTGATCTCACTCCCCACTAAGCATAGGAACAGGCACACAGCCAGTTGAGCCAATTCTAGTACTACATCCTTGGCCATTGCAACTATACCAGTAACTGGAAGGTAATCTTCCTGGATCACCGAAAGAATACTTTGTCCTCCTTGATCATATAGCATAATCATAAAGGTATGATCAGAGAGCTCTGAGTAATCACTGCTCCATCCTCGTTAGAGAAGTCAAAGAAGAGAAGCAAGCATTCATAAAGAAGTAGTGGCAAGAAGTGAATGACTAGAAGTTTCAAGCCACTATCCTTTCCAGCTATATGATATGAGTAGGATAAAGAAACTAATTCTCCTGGGGCACCTAGGTGGCTCAATCGGTTAAGCATCCAACTTGATTTTGGCTCAGGTCAGATGATTCTGGGGTCATGGGATCAAGCCCCACATCAGACTCCATCTGCACTGAGCGTGGAGCCTGCTTGGGATTCTCTCTCTCTTCCCCTCCATCCCTCTCCCCCACTCGTGCTATCTAAAATAAAAATAAATAAATAAATAATTCCCCTATGAAAACTAGTATGATACCTCCTCAAAAAAATTAAAAACAGAATTAACGTATGAGCCCACAATTCCACTTATGGATATATACTCAGAAAAAATTGAAAACAGAAACTCAAAGAGAGATTTGTACACAAATATTAATAGCACAATTATTCACAAAGCCAAAAGATGGAAGCAACCCAAATGACCATCGATGAATAAACAAAATGTGATATATACAAACAATGCAATATTATAGAAAAGAAATATATTGTATATAATATTTAATAATTATTTATATATATTTTATATATATTAAATATAATATAGTATACATTATATCATATTAAAAGGAAATACATGCTACAGCATGGATGAACCTTGACATCTGGAGTGAAATATGCCAGCACATAAAGACAAATGCCACTTACAAAGTACCTTGAGTAGTCAAATTCATAGAGCCAGAAAGTAAAATGGTGGTCACCAAGAGCTAATGGGAAGGTGAGAATGTGGGGCTGGGTACAGAGTTTCAGTTTTACAAGATGAAAAGAGGTCTAGGCATTGTTTGCATAACAGTGTGAATGTACTTTACACTACTAAACTGTACACTTAAAAATGGTTAAAATGGGGGCACCTGGGTGGCTCAGTTGGTTGAGAGACTCTTACTTTCAGCTCAGGTCATGATCTCATAGTTTGTGGGACTGAGCCCCACAGCAGCCTCTGTGCTGTGCAAAGCACAGGGCCTGCTTTGGATTCTGTCTCTCCTTCCCTTTCTGCCCCTCCCCCACTCACTCAGGCTCTCTCTCAATTGAAAAAAAAACATCTTTTTAAAAGATTAAAATAGGGGCGCCTGGGTGGCTCAGTCGGTTAAGCGTCCGACTTCAGCTCAGGTCACGATCTCACGGTCCATGAGTTCGAGCCCCGCGTCGGGCTCTGGGCTGATGATGGCCCAGAGCCTGGAGCCTGCTTCCGATTCTGTGTCTCCCGTCTCCCTCTCTCTCTGACCCTCCCCCCGTTCATGCTCTGTCTCTCTCTGTCCCAAAAATAAAAATAAAAAACGTTGAAAAAAAAAATTTAAAAAAATAAATAAATAAATAAATAAATAAACGTTAAAAAAAAATTTTTTTAATAAATAAATAAATAAAAGATTAAAATGGTAAATTTTATGTTATATGTATTTTACCACAATAAAAAAAATATTTGATTCTCTTAAACCAATCACACCTGGAAAAAAAACAAACCTGTTGAATATAAAAATGGATACCTAAGTATAATAGTGAGTACTATACTATAGCATAGTATATATAATACACTATATAACACATGGAATATAGTAGTATACTAGTACTTTTATACTAGAATTGACAAAGTCAAGATGGGCTAGGGAGTGATAAGAATTTCCCTTCACAGGCTAGAAGGTTGGCAGTTCTTGTAATACTATAGAAAACCAGCTGGTTAACATGATGCATTTTGGGACTCAAATTATACGCTCTCCTTTAGGGAATCTGATAGAAAAATGTTAGGATATTAACTTGCTTTGGCTACTTCTTGTGCTTTTTCCAGTACAATGCCTCAAGAAAAACAAGCTTAGATATAAACCAGACTGCCTGGAAGCAGAAAGAGAATAGTGACAATGACACTAAGGGACATAATCCCACTCTCCAATGAGTTCCAAAAGCAGTAGTCTCTACCTAACACCAAGTCAAAGTTAATGCAACGATTAAGAATGGAGACACCTAGGAAAACCCAGGATTAGAGAGTCCCAATAAGCCATGATCCTTAGAATTATCTTCTGTCAGTCGTCAACTACTCAACCCCCAAGCATGATAAGTCATAATGAAACGGGCTGCAATCTGGAGACAAAGGACCAACTGGTACCACTCTTATCATTCCAAACTAAAAAGCACAGCTTCCAGGCCTGATGAAAGGAGGAGAAAGCAACCACCAGAGCAGAATTTTCAATTAGAACACTGTAACTTTTAATTTAATTAATAGTTAATAGAGTTTCATTAATAACATAAAATAATTTAAATCTATAGACAGCTAATAATAACCTTCTAAATTATTCTGCAAGACTTTGAATGGCACACTGGACCAGACTGACTTAAGAGATATAGTCACAACATTTCATCATAAAGCAGCAGAACACACATTCTTTTTGAGTGCACATGGAACACTCTCCTGAATAGATCAGATCACATATTTGGTCACAAATCAGTCCTCAACAAGTAGAAAAAGACTGAGATCATATCGTGTATACTTTCAGACCACAACACTATGAAACTTGAAGTCAACCACAAGAAAAATTTGGAAAGACGATAAATACATGGAGGCTAAAGAACACCCTACTAAGGAATCATTGGGTTAACCAGGAAATTAAGGAAAAAATAAAAAAAATACATGGAAGAAAATGAAAAGAAAAACATAACAGTCCAGAACCTTTGGGATGAAGCAAAGGCAATCATAAGAGGGAAGTATATTATAATAGAGGCCTACCTCAAGAAGAAAAGTCTCAAATTCACAACCTAATCTAATACCTAAAGGAGGTAGAAAAGGAACAGCAAATAAAGCCTAAAGCCAGCAGAAGAAGGGAAACAATAAAGACTAGAGCAGAAATAAATGACATAGAAACAGACAAACAAAACAAAACAAGAAACAGAACAGACCAATGAAACTAAAAGCTGGTTTTCTGAAAGAAATAATAAAACTGATATATCCCTAGCCAGACTTATCAAAAAGAAAAGATAAGGGACTCAAAATCACAAATGAAAGAGGAGAGATCACAACCAACACCACAGAAAAACAAACAATTATAAGAGCATATTATGAAAAATTATATGCCAACAAACGGTAATCTGGAAGAAATGGATAAATTCCTAGAAACATACAAACTACCAAAACTGAAACAGGAAGAAATAGAAAATTTGAACAGACTCAAAATCAGCAAACAAATTGAATCAGTAATAAAAAATCTCCCAACAAACAAAAGTCCAGGGCCAGATGACTTCCCAAGGGAATTCTACCAGACATTTAAACCAGACATTGAAAGAAGAGTTAATATACCTATTCTTCTCAAACTGATCCATAAAATAGAAATGGGAGGAAAACTTCCAAACTCATTCTATGAGGCGAGCATTACCTTGATTCCAAAACAAGACAAAGATCCCACTAAAATGGAGAATTACACGCCAATATCCCTGATGAACATGGACGCAAAAATTCTCCAACAGATACTAATAAATCAAATCCAACAGTACATTAAAAGAATTATTCACCACAATTCTTGGACTGCAGGAGTGCTTCAATATTCATAAATCAATATGATATGCCGCATTAATGAAAGAAAGGATAAGAACCATATGATCTCTCAACAGATGCAGAAAAAGTATTTGACCAAATACAGCATCAATTCTTGATAAAAACCTTCAACAAAGTAGGGATAGAGGAAACAGCTCAACATCAAAAAGGCCATATACAAAAGACCCTTAGCTAATATTCTCAATGGGGAAAAACTGAAAGCTTTTCCTCTATGGTCAGGAACAAGACAGGGATGTCCACTCTTACCACTGTTGCTCAACATAATATTTAAAGTCCTAGCCTCAACAATCAGAAAAACAAAAAGAAATAAAAGGCATCCAAATGGGCATGAAAGGAGTCAAACTTTCACTATTCATAGACAACATGATACTCTATGCAGAAAACCCAAAAGACTCCACCAAAAAATTGCTAGAACTGATACACAAATTCAGCAAAGTCACAGGATATAAACTCAATGTACATTCTGTTGCATTTCTATACACCAATAATGAAGGAGCAGAAAACAAAATCAAGGAATTGATCCCATTTAAAATTGCACCAAAAAAACGTAAGATAGCTAGGAATAAACCTAACCAAAAAGGTAAAAGGTCTGTACTCTGAAAACTATAGAACACTTATGAAAGAAATCGCAGATGACACAAAGAAATGGAAAAACATTCCATGCTCATAGGTCGGAAGAACAAATATTGTTAAAATGTCTACACTACCCAAAGCAATCTAGCCATTTAATGCAATCCATATCAAATTACCACCAGCATTTTTCACAGAGCTAGAACAAACAATCTTAAATTTGGATGGAACCAGAAAAAGCCTCCAAATAGCCAAAGCAATTTTTAAAAAGAAAAACAAACCTGGAGGCATCACAATTCCAGACCTCAAGCTATAATACAAAGCTGCAGTCATCAAGACAGTACGGTACTGGCACAAAAACAGATATACAGATCAATGCAACACAACAGAAAACCCAAAAATGGACCCACAACTAAATGGTCAATTGATCTTCAACAAAGCAGGAAAAAATATCCAACGGAAAAAAAGACAGTCTCTTCAACAAATGGTGTGGGAAAAACTGGACAGCAACATACAAAAGAATGAAACTGGACAACTTTATTACACCATACACAAAAATAAATTAAAAAATGGATGAAAGACCTAAATGTAAGACAGAAAACCAGAAAAATCGTAGAGGACAACACAGGAAGCAATCTCTCTGATATCGGCCATGGCAACTTCTTATTGGCATGTCTCCAGAGGCATGGGAAACAAAAGCAAAAATGAACTATAGGGATTTCATCAAGATAAAAAGCTTCTGCAGAGCAAACAATCAACAAAATTAACAGGCAGCCTATGGAATGGGAGAAGATATTTGCAAATGATGTACTGGATAAAAGCTTAGTATCCAAAATCTATAAAGAACTTATCAAACTCAATGGCCAAAAAACAAATAATCCAGGAAAGAAATGGACAGAAGACATGAAGAGACATTCTTCCAAAGAAGGTATCCAGATGGCCAAGAGACACATGAAAAGATGCTCCACATCACTCATAATCAGGGAAATATAAATCAAAACCACAATGAGATACTTCAGACCTGTCAGAATGGCTAACATTAACAACACAAGATGGGGCACCTGGGTGGCTCAGTCGGTTAAGCGGCCGACTTCGGCTCAGGTCATGATCTCACGGTCCGTGAGTTCGAGCCCCGCGTCGGGCTCTGTGCTGACAGCTTAGAGCCTGGAGCCTGTTTCAGATTCTGTGTCTCCCTCTCTCTGACCCTCCCCCGTTCATGCTCTGTCTCTGTCTCAAAAATAAATAAACGTTAAAAAAATTTAAAAAAAAAAAAAAACACAAGAAACAACAGGTGCTGGTGAGGATGTAGAGAAAGGAGAACCCTCTAATACTGCTGGTGGGAATGCAAACTGGTGCAGCCACTCTGGAAAACAGTATGGAGGTTCCTCCAAAAATTAAAAATAAAACTACCCTACAACCCAGCAATTGTACTACCAGGTATTTTTCCAAGGGATACAGGTGTGCCATTTCGAAGTGACACATGCACCCCAATGTTTATAGCAGCACTATCAACAATAGCCGGGGCGCCTGGGTGGCGCAGTCGGTTAAGCGTCCGACTTCAGCCAGGTCACGATCTCGCGGTCTGTGAGTTCGAGCCCCGCATCAGGCTCTGGGCTGATGGCTCGGAGCCTGGAGCCTGTTTCCGATTCTGTGTCTCCCTCTCTCTCTGCCCCTCCCCCGTTCATGCTCTGTCTCTCTCTGTCCCAAAAATAAATAAAAAACGTTGAAAAAAAAAAAATTAAAAAAAAAAAAAAAAACAATAGCCAAAGTATGGAAAGAGCCCAAATGTCCAACAATGGATGAACAGATAAATAAGATGTGGTGTGTGTATGTGTGTGTGTGTGTGTGTATACACACACACACACACACACATACATACACACGATGGAGTATTACTTGGCAATCAAAAAGAATGAAATCTTGGCATTTATAACTACGTGGATGGAACTAGAGGTTATTATGCTAAGTGAAATTAGTCAGAGAAAGAAAAATAACATACGACTTCACTCATATGAGGACTTTAAGACACAGAACAGATGAACATAAGGGAAGGGAAGCAAAAATTATATAAAAACAGGGAGGGGACAAAACATAAGAGACTCTTAAATATGAGGAACAAACAGAGGGTTGGTGGAGAGACTGTGGGAGGAGGGATGGGCTAAATGGGTAAGGGGCATTAAGGAATCTACTCCTGAAATCATTGTTGTACTATATGCTAACTAATTTGGATGTAAATGACTGAAATGAAATGAAATGAAATGAAATGAAATGAAATAAAATAAAATAAAATAAAATAAAATAAAAATATTAAAAAAAAAAACACCCTGAAAGACTCCACCAAAAAACTACAAGTACTAATAAGTGAATTCAGTAAGGTCACAGGATACAAAATCAGTGTATAGAAATCTGTTGCACTTCTATACACTAACAATAAAGGAACATAAAGACAAATTGTGAAGGCAGTCCTATTTATGATTATATCAAAAATAACAAAATACCTAGAAATAAACTTAACCAAAGAGGTGGAAGCTCTGTATTCTAAACGTGATCCCTGAAACCATAAATATCCTAGAAGAGAGCACAGGTAGTAATTTCTTGGATATCAGCTGTAACAACACTTTTCTAGATATGTTTCCTAAGGCAAGGGAAACAAAAGCAAAAATAAACTATTTGGACTATATTTTTTAAAAGCTTCTGTACAGCAAACAATCAATAAAACCAAAAGATAACCTTCTGAAAAATAAATAAATAAATAAAAATAAAACAACTACTGTAAGTTCAATAGCACACACAGACTAAAATAATTTTCAAGCAAGACCCATCTACATTTCCAGGTACATTTTACTTCAATAAAGCAAAGGCTTTATGGAATATTATGCCAGCAATTCTTACTCACTATTTAAAAACAAAACAAAAACAAAAACAAAACAACAGAAACCATGCTTAGGTAAAGATTATTTTGACATTTTCTAAATGTTCATTTTGTGATATTAAAATCATTTTGTTTTTTGTTGTGGACATGAACCTATGCCTTTAAAAATTATTTTCAGTAATCCCTATCAAAATAACACCAGCATTCTTCACAGAGCTAGAACAAACAATCCTAAATTTATTTTTTTAATTTTTTTTTTCAACGTTTTTTATTTATTTTTGGGACAGAGAGAGAGACAGAGCATGAACGGGGGAGGGGCAGAGAGAGAGGGAGACACCGAGTCGGAAACAGGCTCCAGGCTCCGAGCCATCAGCCCAGAGCCCGACGCGGGGCTCGAACTCACGGACCGCGAGATCGTGACCTGGCTGAAGTCGGACGCTTAACCGACTGCGCCACCCAGGCGCCCCAAACAATCCTAAATTTAGATGGAACCAGAAAAGACCCCAATAGCCAAAGCAATCCTGAAAAAAGAAAACCAAAGCAGGAGGCATCACAATCCTGGATGTCAAGCTGTATTACAAAGCTGTAATCATCAAGACAGTATGGTACTGGCACAAGAACAGATATACAGATCAATGAAACAGAAAAGAAAACCCAGAAATGGGCCCACAAATGAATGGCCAACTAATCTTTGACAAAGCAGGAAAGAATATCCAATGGAAAAAAGATAGTCTCTTCAGCAAATGGTGCTGGGAAAACTGGACAGCAACATGCAGAAGAATGAACCTGGACCACTTTCTTACATCACACACAAAAATAAACTCAAAATAGATGAAAGACATAAACGTAAGACAGGAAGCCATCAAAATCCTAAAGGAGAAAATAGGCAACAACCTCTTTAACCTCAGCCACAGCAACTTCTTACTTGACATGTCTCCAGAAGCAAGGGAAACAAAAGCAAAAATCAACTATTGGGACTTCATCAAGATAAAAAGCTTCTGCACAACTAAGCAAACAATCAACAAAACTAAGAGGCAACCAATGGAATAGGAGAAGATATTTGCAAATGACATATAGGATAAAGGGTTAGTATCCAAAATCTATAAAGAACTTATCAAGTGTAACACCCAAAAAACAATCCAGTGAAGAAATGGGCAAAAGACATGAATAGACACTTTTCCAAAGAAGGCATCCACATGGCTGACACATGAAAAAATGCTCAACATCACTAATCATCAGGGAAATATAAATCAAAACCACAATGAGACATCACCTCACACTTATGAGAATGGCTAACATTAACAACTCAGGCAACAACAGATGGTGGCAAGGATGTGGAGAAAGAGAAACCCTTTTTGCACTGCTGATGGGAATGCAAACTGGTGCAGCCACTCTGGAAGACAGTATGGAGGTTACTCAAAAAATTTTAAATAGAACCACCCTACAATCCAGCAATTACACTACTAGTTATTTAACCACAGGATACAGGAGTGCTGATTCAAAGGGCCACATGCACCCCAATGTTTATAGCAGCACTATCGACAATAGCCAAGTATGGAAAAAGTCCAAATGTCCATCCACTGATGAATGGATAAAGAAGATGTGACATATATATATACATATATATATACACACACACACACACACACACACACACACACACACACACACACGTACAATGGAATATTACTCGACAATCAAAAAGAATGAAATCTTGCCATCTGAACGTGTATGGAACTAGAGCATATTGTGCTAAATGAAACAAGTCAGTCAGAGAAAGACAAATAGACGATTTCACTCAGGTACAATTTAAGATAAAAAACAGATGAACATAAGGGAAGGTAAGCAAAAATAATATAAAAAGAGGGTGGGGGACAGGGGCGCCTGGGTGGTTCAGTCAGTTAAGTGTCCGACCTCGGCTCAGGTCATGATCTCACACTCCATGAGTTCAAGCCCCACGTCGGGCTCTGTGCTGACAGCTCAAAGCCTGGAGCATGCTTCGGATTCCATGTCCCCTCTCTATGCTCCTCTGCCTCTCATACTCTCTCTCTCTCTCAAAAATAAATAAACATTAAAAAATTTAAAAAAAAACAGAGTGGGGGACAAAATATAAGAGACTCTTAAATACAGAGAATAAACTGAGGGTTGCTGGCAGGGTGTTGGGTAGGGGGAAGGACTAAAGGGGTGGAGGCAATAAGGAGGACACTTGTTGGAATGAGCACTGGGTGTTATATGTAAGTGACTAATCACTAAATTCTATTCCTGAAATTATTATTACACTATATGTTGACTAACTTGGATTTAAATTAAAAAAATAATTTAAAGCTAAGGGGCACCTGGATGGCTCAGTCAGTTAAGCGTCCAACTTAGGCTCAGGTCATGATCTCACAGCTTGTGAGTTCAAGCCCTGTGTCAGGCTCTGTACTGACAGCTCAGAGCCTGGAGCCTGCTTTGGATTCTGTGTCTCCCTCTCTCTCTATGCCTCTCCTGCTCTCACTCCGTCTCTCTCCCTCAAAAATAAATAAACATTTAAAAAATAATAATAATTAAAAGTTAAAAAAATAAAAAAAAATTATTTTTAATATTTCACATATGTTGTATAACAAGCTTTTGCTACTATCTGGCACTAATATTTCCAAGACGACAACCATTTGCTTTGTTATTAAGGTAAGTAAGTTCTCTAGGGGCACCTGGGTGGCTTAGTCAGTTAAGCATCCAACTTTGGCTCAGGTCATGATCTCACAGTTTGTGGGTTCAAGCCCCACATCAGGTTCTATGCTGACCATTCAGAGCCTGGAGCCTGCTTTGGATTCTGTGTCTCTCTGACTCTCTCCTGCTTGAACTCTGTCTCTTCTTCAAGAATAAACATTTAAAAAAAAAAAAAAAAGGAAAGAAAGAAAGTGCTCTAATGCTAAGCCTGGCTGGCTCAGTCAATGGAGCATACAACTCTTGATCTCAGGGTTGTGGCTTTGACCTCCACACTGGAAGCAGAGATTACTTAAGAATAAAATATTTAAAAAAAGAAAAAAGAAAGAGAGAGAGAGAGCTCTCTAATACTTTCTGACATCCACTAAACAAAATATACTTCCAGAAAAGAAAGAAGAGTCTGAATTCAAGAGGAAAAGGTAGAAAACAAAAGATGAATAGTTACCTAGTTATTAATGAAGGAAAGGAAAAAAGAAGGAAGGATACACTAGTAAACAAGGCAATTTAACAGTCATAAAAAGAAAGAAAATCAAAGATATAAGAAGCTTTCAAAGGCAAACATAGTAGGAAAAGTTTATAAGTCATAAATAATTACCCATACAAATGAATTTTTATTTCCCACAAAGAGAGCCCAACAAGTTGCTATTATTTGAATGAATCAGCTAATAAAGAATCCAAAAATGCAAAAAAAAAAAAAAAAAACAATTTGCAGAAGTGCTACTTAGCCTCTCTCTCCTGGACAGTAGCTTAAAGAAAAAAAAAATACAGCATCACATTTTTAAAGTCTTAGAGGAGATGAAGACTCAAGAGTATGATATCAGTCAAAGCCCCACTAGGAAATGAAAATAATTCAGTGTGTTCATAACTGAGAATTTAATAAAGACAACTGGTTACAGACGACAGAATAGCTGAGAGACTAAAAAAGGAACTTTGAGGCTGCCTATTGTATTAACAACAGTAGGAAACCATTACCACCCCGAGGCTAGGGAGACAGAGAGTATAGGATGCTGGGTCATCTGGCAAAAACTGGAACACCAATGGAACTGCCTGGAAGAAGCTAGAACGACAGAGGAAATGCAGTCACTAACAGAGAGAGGAGAAGGAATAATACTCTTCTCTTTCTCCCATCCTCTCATTCAATTTCTCACCAATGCCTCCCAAACTCAAAAGACAACAGACACGGTATCATGGGAAAAAGACAATGGGCAGCCACCTTGCAAGGGAGCAGGACGGAACAAAGAAATGGAATGCAGGAATGTATCTGAGAACAAAAGAGCCAACCCAGACATAAATCTTGTCCAGAAAAAAATGTTAAAAGTCTAAAAAGTTAAACAGTAATAAGTGTGCAGTTATAAATCCTATACAACTGATCAAACATTAACTTCTCTAAGAAATCTTTATGTCCTAAAGCTTAAGGCTAGGCACCATATGTTACAGTTACTTTAAGACTTGTACAATACAGGGGCGCCTGTGTGGCTCAGTCGGTTAAGTGTCCAACTTCGGCTCAGGTCATGATCTTACTGTTCGTGAGTCCAAGCCCATCGGGCTCTGTGCTGACAGCTCAGAGCCTGAAGCCTGCTTCGGATTCTGTGTCTCCCTCTCTCTCTGCTCCTCCCCCACTCATGCTGTATCTCTCTGTCTCTCAAAAATAACCAAACATAAAAAAAAAAAAAAACCTTTTTTTAAAGACTTGTACAAGTTCTAATGAAGTTTCCATAGTGTGGTTACGTTACTTTTTAAACTAAAAATAAATTTCGTTTGAAAACTAAAAACTTACTATAGAGAAAGTAATCTAAAGTAAGAGTTCTCTTTTTAGAATTAGGTCATCCTCCAACAGACATTTAATTCATATGTTCCAAAAAAGTTAAAACCATACCATTTAAATCTGCATTTTCAAATCTGACCCAGACTATTTTCTCCTTTTCTTCCGTCAGAGGTGTTCCACTGTAAGCCTGCATAGTAAATAGAAAGGTTTGAATAAAAATGTTTTACAGTTATAGTATTACAGAAGTTCAAGACAAAAAGTAACTTAAATAAAGCCAATCTTATCTCTTTCCAACTTCACCAAGATGTTCCAACATCTTAGGAACTAGCACATTTTGTAATATCTTTACTCCCAAAGAAAGTTATATAGAACTGTGATAACCTTGGCCAAAAAAGAGGGTTTTAACTTATTAAAGAATTGCAGAAACCTAAAATACAATGATCATAGTCTATTAGGAAACATCACTATAACTGAAAGGCACTCAAAAACCTACATCACCCCCTATATTGATCAACAAATAAGAAGGCTTAAGAAACAAACAAAACTGGGGCACCTGGGTGGCTCAGTCAGTTGAGCATCTGACTTTAGCTCAGGTCATGATCTCATGGTTCGTGGGTTTGAGCCCCATATTGGGCTCTGTGCTGACAGCTTGCTCAGAGCCCAGAGCCTGCTTCGGATTCTGTGTCACCTTCTCTCTCTACCCCTCCCCCACTCGCACTTTGTCACTCTCTCTCTGTCTCTCAAAAATAAGTAAATGTTAAAAAAAAAAATTAAAAGAAGAAGAAAAAAACAAAACTACCACACGTATCTATTTAGTCTCAGGTGTTTATGATCATGTAACTACACTCTACCTAGAATTTTCTAATATATTACTTTCTGCTTGCCTCCAGTTCCAGGTAGAAGGCAAGAGCCAGAGTTGGGGGTGAATAAAAAAGTACAGTATTAAACTTTTTAAGTCTCTTATCTGGCTTCTAGACCCAACCTATTAGCTGGTTTCTGCAGGCCAGCAAAGTTCACAAAGATAAGTTTAGCTGCCATGAAATCATAAGTGTCAACGGTATCCATCCGTATTTAAAGGGAGTCATTGCTGCATAAAGCAAATGTTTCCATTTTAAAATGTTTAAAAATTGTATATATTTGGGGCGCCTGGGTGGCTCAGTCGGTTAAGTGTCCGACTTCAGCTCAGGTCATGATCTCTCACTCCGTGAGTTCAAGCCCCGCATCGGGCTCTGTGCTGACAGCTCAGAGCCTGGAGCCTGTTTCGGATTCTGTGTCTCCCTCTCTCTCTGGCCCTCTCCTGTTCATGCTCTGACTCTCTCTGTCTCAAAAATAAATAAATGTTAAAAAAAAAAAAAAAAATTGTATACATTTATAAGCATTTAGAATGTCAACAAAAGGCCTGCAACATTTTCAATTATAAAGTGGTACCCAGTTCACAAAATAATTATTTAATATAAACTGTACCAAAAGCATATAAAAACTACCAACCTGCATATAATTTATGTTATACTCGACCCACTTTAAATTTCCATACCAGTTTACAGCCCTTGAACCTTGTATGATAACTGAAAAGTATCTACATTGGGTGCCTGGGTGGCTCAGTCAATTAAGCATCTGACTCTTGATTTTGGCTCAGATCATGATCTCAGTGGCAAGATAGAGCCCGGCATTGGGCTCACACCGGGCATGGAGGCTGCTTGAGATTCTCTCTGCCCCTGCTAGTGCACACACGCACACGCAAACACACACACACACACACATACACATGCACGCTCTCTCAAAAAAAATTATCTACATTGAAAATACTACTAAAAGACAAAATTACTTTAATAAATTTACTACGTAAAAGAAATTATCTTACAAATCCTTACAAATCTCATTGCCTTTAAAAAAAAAAAGTGAGATGTGTATAGTTAATTCCTTTGAAGAAGAGGAGAAAACCTGCACTATATCTAATTCATCAACTTTATCTTCAACTGCCTCATCCTCACCTCCTTCCTCTTTGTTCTTTTCATGCTTAAAATCTTTTGTAAAAATAAACTTTTTATTTTGGAATAATTTTAGATTATTAAATACAGTACAAAGTTCTCATATATCCCTCAACCAGTTTCCCCTAATGTTAACTATCTAATCAAATCTGACTTTACCATGGAACATTTCTCAAAACTAGGACACTGACACTGATGCATTACTATTAATTAAGCCCCACACTTCATTTGGTTTTCATCAGTTTTTCCACTAATGTTCTTTCTCAGTTCCAGGATCCAATCTGGAATAGCACAGTGCATTTAAGACAACTTTTTCTCCCCACATCAAGCTCTCCTTTCATCTGGTAAAGCAGTAACATTTTTCAGAATTTTCTTCAGCTCAGCAGATTTATCACCTGCAGCATTATTCAACATTCTCTCAATTCCTCTGCAACATTTGTAAGATGTTCTCCTTTGATTTCTGAGTGATATGCAGAACAAAACAAAGTTGAATGAGGTCTTTCAGTGTACTGGGATTCTTGAACTTTTCTTTCCCCTTCAGGGGAAAATAAGACTTTCAAACCAAGCCTTGTCTACTTTTGCTATGTTTTCAAGTTCTCCTCTCTCCTTAGCAGACATGGTGTTCTTTACTAAGCATTCTTGAAAAAAATGTGAAGCTGAGGCATCTGAGTGCTGTTTCCTGTGTGCCTTCCTGCAGGTCTGCACAAAGAAGGCATGTGACATCATGTCATTTTGCCTCTTAGCTTATGATATCTCTTGCCCATGTGTAGGTATTTTATTCTTAGTGAGGCACATACTCACCCAGTGCCCATCCAGCTTTCACTTGCTACCTTAATGGAGGTCAGTATCAATGTACCACACAAAAGTCTCCTGCCGAGCACTGATTATTAGCTCTCCTTCTTCAACCAAGATGCAATTACTCTAGCCCTCTTATTTAGAATCAAAACTTCCACCCCATTATTTACAGTATTTCGTTATTTTCCCTTTTATTCCTTACCAGGTTTCTACCACATATACCCATTCATAAGCATAAGGTTATTGTTGAACTTTAAAAGACATAGTTACAGCCATTGTAGGTATGTTGTATTTTTTTGTTGTATGTATATGTTTTGTTTCTTTTACCATACAGAAATAACCTCCCTTTTGCCAAAAAGTATAATTGTTAATTACCGCAAATTATTCTATAGGGATAACGTACCATAATTTGTTTGACTGCTATTGACATTTGGGCTGGCTATAATTTTTTTTAAGTTTTTTTAAGTTTTATTTATTTTTGAGAGAGAGAACAAGTTGGGGAGAGGCAGAGAGAGAGGCAGACACAGAATCCGAAGCAGGCTCCAGGCTCTGAGCTGTCAGCACAGAGCCCGTTGCGGGGCTCAAATTCACAGACCATGAGATCATGACCTGAGCCGAAGTAAGACGCTTAAGTAAGACTGAGCCACCCAGTCACCCCTGGGCTGGCTACAATTTTTTACACTGAAAATGTAGAACTTTCACACACAAACACTGAAATGAAAAATTCTGAGCTTTAACTTTTTCCTTGCTGAATTATTTTTTAATAAATTTTCATACGTACAATTATTAGATCAAACAGCACAGCTAAGGGCATCTACAAGGCATCAATGACATCTGCTGAACACAATGGTAATTCATTCTATCTGTAACAGCTGAAGAAGCTGATACCAGTCTAACAACACATTTTCCCCCTTTTGTGGCTATTTGGAAACACAGAGAATAATTTCTAGGCTCTATGAATTTGACAATTTCCAGAACAGGAGTTGGAACATAACATCAGCAAAAAACATAATTTTTCCAAATGGTTGACTGCACAGTACCACTGGGGGATTCTGGATTAAATATGGGGAAAAAAAGACCAGAGGTCACCAAACACCAAATCTGGCCCACCACCTGTGTTCATAAATAAAATTTTATTTGAATATGGCCATGCCCTTTCCTTTACATAAAAAGCAGTACTGAGTAGATGCAACAGATATTGTATGACCTGCAAAGCTTATCCGGCCCTTTTGGGGAAAGTTTGCCAACTACTGCTACACAAGACCATGAAGCCTTAAGGAGAAGCACCAAATATCCCTTCAGTGTAACACAGTGCCTGTCCCATAGTGGGTGCTCAAGTAAATGTCTGCTGCCTGAATTTTTGCTTTCTTTCCAGAGCAAACAGAATAATGACTTACATATTTCTTGAATGAACATTCTAATTCTTAGATCCATGACTACAGCTTTACCTCCACAGTTGCTACTCTGATCCAAATCTTCATAATCAATTGCACAGATTATCTCCTTTCTAATGTAATAATGCTCATAAACATTATATTAATCTTATACCTTCCAGAACTTTTACCCTATCAGTTTTAAGAACCCCCTATTGTCAATCTATTACTCAATCTGGTATTCTTGTTTCTCTACCAAACTCTCTATTCCCTCAAAGCCTCTGACCACAGCCTTTCTCCTCCAGCCAGCAAGAACTGCTTGCCATGCAGGGTTTCCACTAACACAAAAGATGCCTTTGTAAAAATGTGATAAAGAGGCACTCTAGGGGCAGGCAAATTACAAAAAATTTTAAACGCCCCTTCCTTGGAACTAGTTTCATGCCAGGGCTCAGGGCTTAAGAGAAAGAGCAGTTTGTAGAGCCCAGGTTGGATTTCAGTCCCAGGTTGCTCTCTAGAACTAGTCTTCTGTACATAGTCTAAGATACTCTACAGCCACAGCAATTCCTTTGCCTACCATACCCAGGTAGCCAGCCTCCTCCAACATCAAATACCCAAGCATTCCATTCATTTTAACTAATGCTACTTCTGATATCCTTTGGAACTTGACTCTCACTCTTTCTCTGCTATGCATTCTCTTAGCAATTACACATTCAGTCCGTACTATCATGTAGAACACTTACTGATATGCTTGTTTTAGCAATTTTACTTCCCTTAGTAACCAAGTTCCTCAAAAAAGGAAAGCATTTATTATTCCTTTTTTAAAAGTTTTTTTAATATTTTATTTATTTTTGAGACAGAGAGAGAGAGAGAAAGAGCGCACGCACAAGTGGGGGAAGAGCCGAAAGAGAGGGACAGAGGATCTGAAGTGGGCTCTGTGCTGATAGCAGCAGCCCGATGTGGGGCTCGAACTCACAAACTGTGAGATCATGACCTGAGCCAAGGTCAGACACTCAACTGACTGAGCCACCCAGGCACCGCAAGCATTTGTTATTCTTTACATGCTCCTATGAACCTTGTCATTGTGACCTATTTCCATTAGAGTTGTCTGAACATAATAAAGGAATACCAATACCCCGATACTTTAATTTATTTGATAAATACAATTTATTTAGTATAACTGAGATCTGGACTTTAGACTTTTCTAGGATGTGGTCATAAAGCTGAGACACTGGATCTATGAATGTCCTTTTCTGAACAGTGCAGTTACAGATCCCTTGCAGTCGGGAAATACTGACATCACCACAAGGAGAAAATAACTTTCCCTTCAGTAGTTCCACGGAACAGTGCTTCCCACAGCTACTGTTTCACAAGAATCACCAGAGGCTCAAACTGGATGCCACCTCAATTCCACTGAGTCAAACTCTCTGGGAAAGGGGCCTGGAAATTATTATTTTTAACACATGAGCCAAGTGACATTTATGTTAAGTCTGGACAACACTGCACTAGATATGATCCCAGAAGGGCTGCTCTTATTCTTTATTGTTACATTTATATAGATGGAACTCTGTATAAGTTAGAGTAACAAGGTATACTCTACTTGGCATATAAATACTGCTCAATATGAAAAAGATACAGATTTGTGTTCAGTACAGTATTTAGTTAATATAATATCTAGTTAATAAAATGCAAAATATATACTTTGCATTAATCACTTCAGACAGGCAACATTTAACGAGGACAAGAGGAAGATTCTGGAAATAGAACCCAACTAGAGAGTCCCAAGTCCCATCTCTCAACTAATGTCTCACCTTGATTCTGTTTATGAGAGCAAGTCCTGAGGAATGATAATTGTGCCACTGTCAGCACAAAACTAAGGCACAAGTAATACTAACAAGTATGGTTCTACCCTACCAATGCTCAGGATGCTAAAACATCAAAAGTCTTTGTGAAGTTGATGATACCTGTGTCAAGTTTAGGAAAGAGAACATTTCAGAACTTTCCTGGCCAATGGTTCTACTACTGGGGCCTACTATTTCTGAAACTACACAGACACTTACCTGTGGTACAACATCCTGTAGAAAAGTCACAACACTTTCCATGTAGGACTGCTCCCTGGAAAGGGGTGAAATGGATAAAATTTATCCTGACAGCTTAAAACAAAACATGAAAAAGTTCTTTCTAAAGTCACTTAAAATATTTAAAAAAGAAAAAAGAAAAAAAACCAACTCTCATCAACTGATAGTTCTGCAACCCTGCTTTCTAGTTTCTTTGAATATGTTATTAAGTGAAATGCAAATGAAATTTTAATATTTTTAAACATTGTCTCTTCTTAAAAGTCATGTTCTCTTGACACAGATATTCTAACTTGTATTTGAAAGAGTGATGACACAAGGCTATGGCAGGACCTTCCTCTTGAGTCAAAGCAAAAGAATTTACCAGAGCAAGAAAAACTGTTGCTGATGACTCAGTATTTCATGACCTTTTCTTTAAATTGGTTACGTACCTAGTCTCTTACCTGTATACAGCAAAATGAATCTGTATTTTGCTGCAGGTGCAAAATTAGGAGATACTAAGACGTCCTCACAGAACTTTTGCAATAGACAAGACATGAGAAAATATTACAATGCATAGAAGTGAAGAAAAATGATACTGTTAGGGTCACTGAGATATTTTAAATAGGAAGTATATGGATATCAGCAAGTGGGAAAAAATTCTTCAAAATATCAAATCATTTCATTTCATGTGAAAAATTACATTTAAAGAAAATCATAGGAGTTAGCCTAAATCCTATAAAAAAAGCGGTATGCCTTAGATAGTTACCAAAACTGATTAGACCTAAAAAGAAAAAAAAAAGAAAAACAATTTGATTAGGCCTACCTCTCCAACCTTATTTTCCTGCCACTCTCCTAACTTACTCTGCTTCAGTCTCCTGCAACTTCAATTCCTAAAACAGACCAAGCTCCTTGAATCAAAACCTTTACACCAGCTTTGTTCCTGTCAGGAATCTTTCCCATACTCTTCCATCCCTTTCATATCTCCAGCTTATGTGTCACCTCCTCAGAGAGGCCCTTCCTGACAGCCTAAGTCCTACTCCCTACTATCATTCTCTATCATAGCACACTGTGTAGTGTTCAAGCCTATAGTAACTTAGTGTTCCTCCCACTAGAATATAAACTCTATAACAGAAAGGAATCCAACTCTCATTTTCCCTTCTACCTCCAGAATCTACAATCCAGTACTTTAGGCATAGAGTAGATGTTTGAGCATTATTTGTTAAAAGAATACAAATAAATAAAAAACTTTTTAAAAAACACTAAAATTACGTATTTAATTAACAAAAAAAAGCAATATATGTTGAATACCAATATGGTAACGCAACATACAATACTGCCTAAGTGCACAGGCTCTGGAGACAAACTGCCTGGGTTTGATCCAGGTTCTCCTTCTTGGCTGTTCCCAAGGGCAATTTACTTAATTTCTCCCTGCTTTGGTATTCTCACCTATAAAACAAAGGCTGAGAGGGAGGGGGAAAAAATGAAGACTGAAATAGTACCTAACTCATAGCTAACAACATGCTTAACTTGTTCCATGGCCCATAGTTAGCAAAGAAATATGGCCCCAGGAAATACAGGAAGGAAAAAAAGGAAGTATTATAGTAAAATACATATACTTTTCTTAGTCTGAAAAGGCAATCTTTATGTAACATGCTAAACTGCCCAAGGGAATAATACAAAATATTAACATTCCCTTATAAACATTTTAAAAGGTAGAAAACAAGTTTCACCTCACCCAAATACTGAAGGATCTTAATTGTCCACCCTAACCTATTTTATATAGGTCAACCTCCCTATATTCCATTTACGAAAATAGCTTGCCTTACCCATATCTGTTCACTCTAGTCCCTTTGCCTAAAATGTACCTTTGATTCTAATTGTCTAAACTCCGTTCAGCCTTTAAAGTACATTATGTTAGCTTCTTAATAAAACCCTTTAGGATCTAAAATACTAAAATATTCCCATTAAATAATCCCACTAGAATACTCCTTTCAATTCTCATGCTGTTATGCTGGCACCTTTTTTGTTAATTATGGTGATTTCAAGTATACATATCTTTTTTTAATGTTTATTTATTTTTGAGAGAGAAAGAGAAAAACACAGAGCGCAAGCAGGGGAGAGGCAGAGAGAGAGAGAGAGAGAGAGAGAGAGAGAGAGAAAGAGAGAGAGAGAGAGAGAGACAGACACATAGAATCTGAAGCAGGCTCCAGGCTCAGAACTGTCAGCACAGAGCCCAATGCGGGGCTTAAACTCATGAACCATAAGATCATGGCCTGAGCCGAAGTTGGATGCTTAACAGACTGAGCCCAGGTGCCCCTCAAGTAACATATCTTAAAACCACGTTAGATCATATGCTCCTAGGAGTGCCTGGGTGGCTCAGTCAGTTAAATGCCAACTCTTGATTTTGGCTCAGGTCATGATCTCAGAGATCATGAGATCAAGCAAGCACAGAGCCCACTTGGCATTCTCTCTCTCTTCTTTTTCTGCCTTTCCCCTTGCTCACGTGCGCAAACATGCATGCACCCTCTCTCTCTAAAAGTGAATAAACATTAAAAAAAAAAAGATCATATGCTCCCAGAAAGTATAAATAGGCTTTGTCAAAGAATGCTTAAAATATAGAATGTACTCTTTATGACACTGACTCTGAAACTTTCTGACTGAGACTTAGAGTAAGAGATACATTTTACATCAGGATCTGGTGAACATATATATACATATGAAAATATCCATGTGTGTGTCACAAAAGAATACTCCCAATTATATTTTCTATTATATGCTATTTCATTTTTTAAATAATGGTCCTGATCCACTGAATTAATGATCCACCAATTTTTGAACCTGGAGTTGGAAAAACGATTATTCCTTAGAATTTAGCACAGTGCTTTTAACATACTCTGTAAACGTGACTACATCGACTAGACCCTCCCATTATTCCTTTTATTTGGCCTTGGCGATATTTATCATCCTATAAAGCCTTAATTAAATTTAAAAAGTAATCAACATTCATAAAGGAAACCTGAATGTTAGTTACTATTCTGAGCAAATTTTCTTTAGTTTTTAGGCTTATACTGAAATTTGCTTACGTGACAGCCTGGGGGCGAACCACAACTCCACCAGTACAACGACTGGGTCTTCTGGGAGAATCTGTAGCCATAGCTTCATTCACTAAACCTGTTTGCAGAACGGAAGAGATAGAAAAAAACTGATCATTATTGTTGGCGGTAGAGGGAAAGGTTTATGGTTGCTCACTAGAGATCCCTTATCAAAAATGCCTAAAATATAGGAAACCTTCCCAGAAATTCCAATTATACCAGAAAGGGGGAAGATTAGGACAGGAAGTAGATAAAGAAGTTTTCTAATTATCGTGAGAGGTTTTGTTTTTTGTTTTTTGGTTTTTTTTTGGACTAAGCCTCAGAACCCCAAAACTAGTTAAGACTCTTTCTGGCCCCTCTCATCCACTGTTAACACAAACTAGAAAGGTAAGATGTGCTAGATAGAGAGTCCAGCACAAGACCACTTAATATTTTTTAAAAATGTGCTATCTCTGTGTGCCAAAATTTTAAAATGTACTAAAATCTTAAATTGAGATAGTGAAAATACACATAACACACTATTTGGAGACTTAATGGAACAGTGAGGTAATATCTTCCAACTAAAACTGTTGGGAAACTATGAGCAAGACTGTACATTGTAACTATGTTTGGTGATGGATGTTAACTAGACATTGTGGTGATCATTTCAAGATATGTACAAATATCAAATCAAATTATGTTGTACACCTGAAACTAATACAACGTTATGTCAGTAACAGCTATAAAAAAAGGATTGCATGATCATAATTTGACAAGAGTTTTTAAATCAGATTTGTCAATCCCCTTACTATTATAACCTAAACACCAGAGCCTTAATAAGTAATAAAAACTTATATGACATTAGAAGCCCCTTGTCCTTTCCTGTCACATCACTGAATCTTGATCCTTGAATGTTCAATAAGCATCTGAATCACTGTGTAGATTTTAAGAACATACAGTGTACTTGGTTAAGGCTAAAAGAGGATTGACAGCAATATCAATGATCTCTTACAGGGCTCAGGAAAGTCCACAACCTGGAACTAATCTTGAAAGCCCTTAAAACCATCACTTCTAAGTAAGAAGCATTCTCTCACCGTATTTGAAAATTCCCAAACTGAGGAGTCTCACCTGCTACAACAAAAACACCCTTTGACCCACCTAGTCCAGGTACCCCTTCCTCGGTAGGTATCTTCACCACCAACCCCTCAGCACTCTCATTTCCATTCCACCCTTCATTTCCCGAAACAGAGCCTTCCAAGAAATGTCCTATAAGGGCCCTGTCTCCTGAGGACGACCCTCAGGCCCCACTGTCCTGAAAGACTCGAACAGCGATACCCACTTAACCTCCAACGCGGAGCCACCGCTGCCCCCGGCCGCCCTCTGGCCCCTTGCCCTTCTTCCCCTCCCCCTCCAATCTCGATAGCTCTCTCTCGTCGAATCCATACCAGTCAAGCCCTCTCCCCTCACGCTGCTTGCACCTCGTTCTCGCCAAGCCTCCCCAAAGCCACAGCCCCACCAGCCCTCTCACCGGCCGCCCCGCCGGTAAACGCTGTTCTCCAGCTCAAGGCTCACTGTTTGGAGTCTCCCCTCGTGATTGACGGCTACCACTTCCTACCACGCCTCAGCGGAACTACTTTTCTAGCCAATCCCAGAAGGAAACTGACTACGGCCGGGCACCGCCCTTGGAGGTCAGCTTCGCCAACCAGCAAGTAGAAAAGAGGCGGACCCGCCTCCTGAATTTATCCAATCCGCTGGGGCTCCAGGGAAAACAAAACAGAATGTAAGTTTGGGTGAAGCCGAGGTGTCAGGTTCGGTTGCGAACGCAGGCAGGTAGGGAGAGTTACGAACATGTCTATTTTCCTTTGCAGACAGCACACCTTCGTGGCTTTGTCAAAAGGAATTATGTCTCAGACTCCTCTGCACCTCAGCTGAGCGTCTCGGGCTGGGAGTCGGAGGACCCGGGACTGGTCTGTTTACATCGAATTCTCGCGACAGCTAGTTCGAAGCACAAAGCACGTGGACATGGCAGCTGCCAATCACTTTCTGCTGGCCACTCACCCATCCCTAACCCGCCTTCTGCCCCGCCCTTCTCGATGTGTTTACCTTCCGGGAGCCTCGGCTGGCTTGCGCGGGTGGGCAAACCTAGAGCCAAGGAGGTATTGAGCTAAATGAGGGGCGCGGCCGGTGATCGTGTCAATTTGAGCAAGGTTTGTGGAGCTCACCTGACTCCTTCCTTACCTGTTTCCATTTCCCCTATGGAAGAGATGGAGATTTCGCCAGTGTCATTGCGTCAGTTATATTTCCTTTACATTTACATTTATTGATTTTTTTAACGAACGCTCAATACAGTCTTAAGCATTTCATAAGTATTATCAAATGTAATACGGCAATCCCATGAGGATATAGCTTATTAATAGGCATGAGGTTTGTAGAAAATTGGCTGAAACAGCAATAAAAATTTTAAAAAGGTTTTAAGCACAATGGAGGATGGAAAAGTTTAGTAAGGAAACTACCTCAACGGAAATATGCAGTTAATCAGGTGCTGGAGAGATAGATGATAGATATACCGATATAGATGTAGATGTAGCCAAGAAACCACCTATATGCTCTTGACGCTCTATCAATGCCAATAAATAGCACACCCAAAGTGCTATTTATCGAGCTAATGTTTGAACATTGGCTAATAAAAGATTCTGAACATTTATCTTCTTCCACTACACACACAAATTCTGAGCACCATGGCCTTTTAAGATTTGCTTCCTACATTAAGCCCACTAACGGAAGAATCTTTCCACAGTTCTAAATTCCTTTTGCTCTTATTGCTATCATTAGCTTAGCTTACTTCTTTGCTGTATTTGAAATGTTTGGAGTTTCTCTTGTGCATATCTCATTTTCCCCAACTAGAATGTTAAATACTTCCTAGGTATTAGAAGACTAAAGTTTTCATATTTTTCAATCCCTCTTAACACCTAACAGCCCCAAACACAACAGGTATTTCAAAATTCAGACTTACTTGAATTAAATAATTACTATTTTCATGCCGTCTAGACCCAGAGCAGGAATAAAGAGGAAATCCAGAGGAAACCAATAGGTAATAATCACAAATGGGACAACCAGCATTTGTATAAAGCTATTCAGTTAAAATAGCTGTTTCATATGCATTGTTAAACTCCATAGCTCTTTGACTATTCCTCTACAAAGCTATGGAAAAAAACAAAGAAACAAAAAAACATAAAGAATACCTTTGTACACAAGCTCACTCATTCATTCATTCATTCAACAAATATTGTAATACCTATTAAATGTCAGACACGTTCTAAGCTCCACAGGTACAGTGATAAACAAATCAATCAATGTGCTTTCCTCAGCCAGAGAATTTACATTCTGATGGGAATACAGAAATAAACAGAGAAATTCAAGTAGTGTAAAATGCTATGAAAAAAATATAATAATCCAGATAAATAGATGGCTGGATATACGTAGCGTCATCAGGGAAGCCCTCTCAGGAGATAACATTTTATTTTTATTTTTTCAATATATGAAATTTATTGTCAAATTGGTTTCCATACAACACCCAGTGCTCATCCCAAAAGGTGCCCTCCTCAATACCCATCACCCACCCTCCCCACCCTCCCACCCCCATCAACCTTCAGTTCTCAGTTTTTAAGAGTCTCTTATGCTTTGGCTCTCTCCCACTCTAACCTCCTTTTTTTTTTTCTTCCCCTCCCCCATGGGTTTCTGTTAACTCTCTCAGGATCCACATAAGAGTGAAAACATATGGTATCTGTCTTTCTCTGTATTTTAACAAAGACTTTAATGAAGTATGTGAGAAAGCTACTGTGGGAAAAAAGCAGTCCAGACAAAAGGAACAAGTACAAAGGTCTAAGAAGGGAATGAATTTTGATGAAGAGTGAGAAAAAGTATGATTTAAGCAAAGTGAGATAAGTAGAAAGTGATAGCAAACTAGGTAAGTAGTGGCAGATGGAGTATGGTCTTGTATAGAATAATAGTTTCAGTTTTATTCTAGGTGGGAATCTTTTGGAGGACTTTCACCTAGAAAGTATCATGATCATGTTTACATTTCTCAAAGAGTATTCTATCCACTATACAAAGAATAAACTGTTGTCAGGGAGGGAGTATGAGCGGAAGCAGTGGGTCAAGTAGTGAAGCTATTTCAGTAGACCAGGTGGGAGATGCAGTCTAGAACTGGGCCTAGAAGTGAAGCAGTGTTGGGTTAGTTGTGGGATAGAAGGGAAAAAGAGAATCAAGGATGATGCCTGTGTTTTGGGCTTTAACAACTAAGTGATGACATTATGAATAGGATGAACACTGGTGAAGTTACACATTTTTAGGAAGGGCGCATTTCTGTGCTTTGGTTTCATCCTTTATAAATTGTAAAAAGACTGTTCTGAGGTTCATAGGATTTTTATGAATAGTAAGGAAATTTTAAATTCTTAGAACCAGGGGCACCTGGGTGGCTCAGTCAGGTATTGGGATTCTGCTTGGGATTCTGTCTCTCCCTCTGTCTGCCTCTCACCTGCTTGTGCTCTCTCTCTCTCAAAATGAATAAGTAACTTTAAATAGATAGATAGATAGATAGATAGATAGATATAGATAGATTCTTAGAATCAGTTAGAAATTTCTCCAAATTAACTACTTCTAATTAACCACTATTTCTAATTACTCCATTTTTTTTCTCCACAGAGATGGTATAAGATTCTCTCATGAGACTTCAAATAGAGAGAAAGCAAATTTGTGGAGATCATTTTTTAAATGGAAGTAACTTAAGGCTACTCAGTACATATTGCCAGCTTTTGAGTCATTTTAAAGCATTGGTATATGAGGAAACTTTTCAGCAATCTGTTCTTGTAGCTGAGCAATACTAACTAGGAAACTGATTTTCAGTGTAAAAGAGTGACTTCGAGCCAGAATTCTGTGTTCTTCCAGTTCCTAAATGATCCATTATAATAAATCACTAATGATTAAAATTGCCTTTCCTAATGGCCCTGCAAATCAAAACAAAAAATCTCCAGAAAATCATCAGGGAATGATCCATATGAAAACCAATTTTGGGGCACCTAGGTGGCTCAGTTGGTTAAGTGTCCAACTTTGGCTCAGGTCATGATCTCACAGTTCATGGGTTCAAGCCCTGCATGGGGCTCTTTGCCGACAGCTCAGAGCCTGGATCCTGCTTCAGATTCTGTGTCTCCCTCTCTCTCTGCCCCTCTCCTGCTTGCACTCTGTCTTTGTCTCTCTCAAAAATAAATTAAAAAACAGTAAAAAATTAAAAAAGAAGAAAACCAATTTCAAGGGCAGTTTATACTTTATCATGAGTTTTTGTTTCGGTAGCGTTAGGAGTCCTTTTTAGCCTCAAACAAGCCAATGCCTCATTTACCCTGGCCACCAAAACCACTTGGACAACAATCACATGATTTAAGCAGTGGTAAAATAATCTGATTTCACACAGAACTATGATAAACATTAATATTTTAGTTTTTAGTCAAGTGAAAGGAAAAAAAAAACCAAAGAGGTAAAAAAAATAACCATCATCAAATGTAGGATCATCAATTGTATCACACTGGGGATTTTGATAACAAGGGATACTATACATGTGTTGTATAAGTAGAAAGTGATAGGAAACTAGTTAGAGGGCATATGTGGGATATCTGCACTTTCTGCTTAATTTTGCCATGAACCTAAAACCGCTCTTAAAAAAAAGTCTATTATTTAAAATCACATTTCTCTAAAATCCCCCAATTGTGAGGTAAAACTACATTAATTGCTCACTATATAGACTTTCTTTGGTGCATTTATTAGGTTGAAATTTTGAACACTACCTTTTACAGTAATATCCTAAAAAGTAGAATTCTAAACTTTGTAGAAGAGTAAAACCAACAAAGGTCATATCACCTCATATCTATTTGATTGCAATAGTGCCTGCCATTTATCTGTCCTGCATATTAGGACATAACTGTGGCTTCTAAAACAGCATGTTCCCACATTTCTATTCAAAATTCTAAGTCTTTGTTTAGATTCATTTAGCTCATTCTGAGGCCCAGCAAACTTTCTGAAGACATGGTGATTGTTTTCCTTTCATTGTCTTGAAAATAACCAGTATCTATAAAGTAGCCATATAATTCATCATCCTAACCAGAAAACCTTCATGAAATGAGGGTCTGTTAACAATTACACACACACACCTGCAAGAAAAGGTAGAGTAGGACGGTCTCAGGCAAACCATTAAATATGGCTTCCCTTTATTTCTGATACATTAGTACTACTTTGTAACTCTTCTAGTTGATTAATGTATAATTCTATTGTCTACTTAGAAAACATGTAAACTCTTTAGCAGAAGGGATCATTTGTTTCATTTCTATTCTCCATAAAACTATGAAACATAAAACTAACAGGAAAAATTACATGTCAGAACCCCAACGATTTATCCTGCAATCTGGAGCATGTATTTATAATTAAAAGATACTGAAAACCAAAACTATTTACAAAGATCAAAAATTAGTTTCATCAACCGTTTTAATGATGCCCAGGGCATAGTTTGCCTTCCCCATATACACATAACCCCGAATAAAAACTGCTTTAAAATCTGAGAAAACTGAATCTGTATTAATAGTTTTGAGAGGCTAGACATTTAATAAGAGTAATATTAGGTAACATTTAGCTATATAGGCCAGGCATTGTGGTATTATTTACATTTTATAGATGCGTACCAAGACACAAAGGTGTTAAGCCATTTAGCTCCAGATGTAGGCACATGGTAGAAGTGCATAGTTCCTAAAGTCACAGCTTTCTGCCCAGAGAACTGAAAAGGGAGGGACACTTGGGTGGCTCAGTCATGATCTCATGGTTGGTGAAATCAAGGCTTGTGTTGGGCTCTGTGCTGTCAGTTCAGAACCTGGAGTCTGCTTTCGATTCTGTGTCTCCTTCTCTCTCTGTCACGCCCCCTCTTGCTCTCTCTCTCGCTCTCTCTCAAAAATAAATATTTAAAAGGGTGGTGGGAGGGCCTTCTGGGTGGCTCAGTCAGTTAACTGTTGGACTCCATCTCTGCTCAGATCATGATCTCACAGTTCGTGGGTTTGAGCCTCACATTAGGCTCTGTGCTGACAGCGTGGAGCCTGCTTTGAATTCTGTCTGTCTCCCTCTCTCTCTGCCCCTCCCCTGCTTGTTCTCTATCTCTCTCAAAATAAATAAAAATAAACTTAAAAACAAAAACTGAAAAGGGGAGATGCTGAGTAGGGAAAGTACCATGGAGACTGTAGGAAGAGAGGAACTCAGGAGAGGGACCTTATAGATAGCAAGGATCTGGTCCTAATTAGCATATCAAAGACTTTGAGAACTTTGAAAGAACCAGGAAAATCTTAACTCACAGGGAAAAAACAATCAACAGATGCCAATACCTAAATGACAATTATCCTTCAAACACTTTTTTTTTTTTTTAATTTTTTTTTCAACGTTTTTTATTTATTTTTGGGACAGAGAGAGACAGAGCATGAACGGGGGAGGGGCAGAGAGAGAGAGGGAGACACAGAATCGGAAACAGGCTCCAGGCTCTGAGCCATCAGCCCAGAGCCTGACGCGGGGTTCGAACTCACGGACCGCGAGATCGTGACCTGGCTGAAGTCGGACGCTTAACCGACTGCGCCACCCAGGCGCCCCATCCTTCAAACACTTTAAAGCAGTACTATAAAAATGTTTCTGGAGGGGCTCCTGGGTGGCTCAGTCGGTTAAGCCTCTGACTTCAGCGCAGGTCATGATCCCACATTTTGTGAGTTTGAGCCCCACGATGGGCTCTGTGCTGACAGCTCAGAGCCTGGAGCCTGCTTCAGATTCTGTGTCTCCTCTCAGCCCCTCCCCGCTCATAATATAATACGCATTATCTACATCTATTATATGTAGATAATATATCTGTCTCTCAAAAATAAATAAAGATTTAAAAAAATTGTTTTTAAATGTTCCTGGGGCACCTGGGTGGCACAGTCAGTTAAGTGACTAACTCCTGGTTTCAGCTTAGGTCATTATCTCGTGGTTGCTGAGTTCTAGACCTGTATCCAGCTCTCTGGAGCACAGAGCCTGCTTTGGATCCCCTCTGCCCCCCTCTCTCTCTGCCCCTCTCCAGCTTGCTCTCTTCCCCTCTCTAAATAAATACATAAACTTGAAAAAAAAAAAGTTTCTACGGGCAATTGTGAACACCCTTGACATGCATGAAAAAACAGAACAGCTCAGCAAAGATACAAAGAAGACCCAAATGGAAAAAATAAAATAAAAATAAAGAACCAAATGGAAATTTTCAAACTCAAAAATATAACAACAAATGTTCTAACAAAAGGAAAAACAAAGAGTTTCAAAGAAAGAAGAAAAAGAATGTGATGCTGAAAACAAAAATGGGGAAGGGGGGAAATGGTTGTAAACCTCCTCAAGTTTGGTGAAAGATATAAACCTACAGATTCAAGATGCTCAGCAAACCCCAAGCAGAAAACCTCGAAGGAATCCATGTACAGACACTTCATAATCATACTACTAAAAACTGAAGACAAAGGAAAAATTGTTGAAAGCAGCCAGAGAAAAACAATGCATTACCCACAGAACAATTTGAATGACTACAGATTTTTTAATCAGAAACCAGAAAACAATACTAGAAGGAAACCTAGAATATCAGGAATGAAAAAAGAGGAATAACGATGGTAAATATCTGGATGAATAACACAGCGTTCTCCTCTTGAGTTCTTTAAAATGTTTGATTTTTGATAGCAAAAGTTATAACACCACATGATGGGGTTTTCAACATATACAGATATGACAACTATACCATATAGAGGAGAGGGTAATACAGTGGTAAATTTTCTACATTGTACTTTAAGTGGTAAAATACTGACTTTAAGTAAACTACCAAAGTTTGTATTTTGTAATCCCTAATGCAACCATTCACAGAGCCAAAATATTTTGCCTCAAGGATCAAAGTTTAAGTTTTCAACTTTTCTATGACATAGTATATTCAAGAGAAAAAAGCCCACTAAAATGCTTCCCTCCATTAAAGCACTATCTTCCAGATATCTGGAAGATGAAAACAACATCATTAATGTGACCAAAACAAAGTTAGTGCACAGCTTATGAAAGCAATGCTAAAAAGCCTGTATTTTACATGATTAATGCTTTTAACTTCTAGATTGTGCTAGACTCCAAGATGGCTTTTAATGATGCCCATCTGCTGATATTCATGCCCTGTGTAGTTGCCTCCTAACACTGTTACCAGTTTGGTCTGTGCAACTTATAAAACACAGAAATTGGCACAAAAACAGACAGATCAATGGAACAGAATAGAGAACCCAGAAATGGACCCACAAATGTATGGCCAACTAATCTTTGACAAAGCAGGAAAGAATATCCAATGGAATAAAGACAGTCTCTTCAGCAAGTGGTGCTGGGAATACTGAGCAGTGACATGCAGAAGAATGAACCTGGACCACTTTGTTACACCATACACAAAAAGAAACTCAAAATGGATGAAAGACCTCAATGTAAGACAGGAAGCCATCAAAATCCTTGAGGAGAAAGCAGGCAAAAACCTCTTTGATCTTGGCCACAGCAACTTCTTACTCAACATGTCTCCTCCAGAGGCAAGGGAAACAAAAGCAAAAATGCACTATTGGGACCTCAGCAAAATAAAAAGCTTCTGCACAGCGAAGGAAACAATCAGCAAAACTAAAAGGCAACTGACAGAATGGGAGAAGATATTTGCAAATGACATAACAGATAAAGGGTTAGTATCCAAAATCTATAAAGAACTTATCAAACCCAACACATAATCCAGTGAAGAAACAGGCAAAAGACACGAATAGAAACTTCTCCAAGGAAGACATCCAGATGGCCAACCGACACATGAAAAAATGCTCCACATCACTCATCATCAGGGAAACACAAACCAAAACCACAATGAAATACCACCTCACACCTGTCAGAATGGCTAACATTAACAACTCAGGCAACAACAGATGTTGGCGAGGATGCAGAGAAAGAGGATTTCTTTTGCATTGCTGATGGGAATGCAAACTGGTGCAGCCACTCTGGAAAACAGTATGGAGTTTCCTCCAAAAATTTAAAGAACTATGCTACAACCCAGCAATTGCACCTCTAGGTATTTATCCAAGTTATAGGTATTTATACATGCACCCCCATGTTTATAGCAGCACTATCAACAATAGCCAAAGTATGGAAAGAGCCCAAATGTCCATCAACTGATGAATGGGTAAAGAAGGTGTGGTACATCTGTACAATGGAGTATTACTTGGGAATCAAAAAGAATGAAATCCTGTCATTTGCAACTACATGGATGGAACTAGAGGGTATTATGCTAAGCAAAATTAGTCAGAGAAAGACAAATATCATATGACTTCACTCATATGAGGACTTTAAGACACAGTACAGATGAACGAATGTAAGGGAAAGGAAGCAAAAATAATATAAAAACAGGGAGGGGGACAAAACAGAAGAGACTTAAATATGGAGAACAAACAGAGGGTTACTGGAGGGGCTGTGGGAGGAGGGATGGGCTAAATGGGTAAGGGGCATTAAGGAATCTACCCCTGAAATCATTGTTGCACTATATGCTAACTAATTTGGATGTAAATTTAAAAAATAAAATAAAAAAAATAGAACTCCTCTACAATTGCAATTGCACTACTTTGTATTTTGTACCCCAAGGATACAAAAACACTAATTCAAAGGGAATCACATGCACATGCATCCCATTGTTTATAGCAGCATTCTAAACAATAACCAAATTAAGGAAAGAGCCCAAATGTCCATTGACTGATGAATAGATAAGGAAGAGGTGGTATATATACACAATGGAATATTATTCTGCCATAAAAAAGAATGAAATCTTGCCATTTGCAATGGTGGGGATGGAACTAGAGAGTATTATGCTAAGCAAAATAATTCAGTCAGAGAAAGACAAATACCATGTGACTTCACACATTTATGGAATTTAAGAAATAAAACAGAGAAACATACAGGTAAAAAGAGAGAGAGAGAGTCAAACTAGGAAACAGACTTTTATCTATAGAGGAGAAACTGAAAGTTACTGGAGATCAAGTGGGTGGGGTTGTGTTAAATGTCTGACAGGTTAAGGAGGGCACTTGTAGTAATGAGGACTGGGTATTATATGTAAGTGATGAATCACTAAATTGTACACCTGAAATGAATATTACGCTGTATGTTACTGTGAGGAATTTAAAGAAAAACTTGTAGAAACTCCAGACGTGCATTAAGTAATAGGAACTAGAGTAAATATGCGTCTAGCATGAAGGGTTATGTTAGTTTGGCTGGGAGTCAGATTTATTTAATGTTGGCTGTAGCCAGAGGTGCCAATAAATTCAAATGCCTATCACTTAATTTTTGTGTCCTCTCTTGACTTTGGGCTTTGCACTACTCAGAGAAAGTCTAAATTTTATAGTTTCAGCTCTGTGTTTATACTGGATATACTCTGTTGTGTGGTGGTAAGATGTGGAGGAAGAAAAACATTCTATAATATTATGATTAAATCTCAATCTTTTAATAGAAAAAAATAAAAATAAGATTAAACACAGAATTGGTATATTTTTTTGAGGTTAGGTTACAAAAGACATTGAGCCTTCTGCATTGTTTCTGGTATCATTTGCTATGGCGGTGGCAGGGGCGGGGGAAGAGTTAACTAATATGTTGTGAGAAGCGGTACATGTGACGGTAACTGAGGCCTCCTACTAACAGATAGGTTAAGTGAGCACTGTGCAACAATGCTAGTGAAGCCTTTGGATGACTGTCGCCCTGATTGGTATCTTGACTGCAACCACATGATTCTGTAACCTAGCTTCATCATTCCCAGTTTCCTAACACTTAGAAACTGTGAAGATAATGTTTTTTGTTGTTTTAGGCTGCTGAATTTTGAGGTATTATTATGCAGCAATATATAATACGTATTTTAATCTTTGAGAAACAGGATAATTATGTTTTACAAAATATTGAAAAGAACCAGTGTGTGGATGTGATATTGTGATAAAATAAGAAACACATATTTTGGCCTTTGTCCCAGGCTCCTGGCTAGAGTATGTAAAACCTTTGTAATTTCTTAGGTAATAAAGTCACTAGGAACTTTTGTCTTTGGTCATTAACTCCTATTCCTGACACCAAGTTCCTAAATCCCTTGGAATTTCCTGGTAGGAGCAGCTTTTGTTCTAATGAGATAACTCTTTCTTGGAGAGCTCACTACACACACACCTTTTTTTTTCCTGGAAGGGAAGAGGCTCGAGATTAATAATTGATCACCTAAATGATGAAGCCTCCACAAAAATCCCTGAAGTATGAGGTTCAGAGCTTCTAGGTTGGTGAATACACTCACATGCTGGAAGAGGTTCACCCCAAGCCAATGGTCAGAAGCTCCTCTGCTTGGGTAGAGGTCCATTCTGGACCTCACTTGATACATCTCTTTATCTAGCTGTCATCTGTATCCTTTATTATAGAATAAACCAGTTTCCCTAAATTCTTGTGAGCTGTTCTAGCAAATTATCAATCTACAGGGGCTTGTGGAAACGGATTTACAGCCAGTTGATTAGAAGTATATGTGACAACCTAGGACTTGCAGTTGGTTTCTAGAGTGGGGGCAGTCTTGTGAGACTGAGCCCTTAACTTGTGGGATCTGATGATAATCCTAGGAAGTGTCAGAACTGAACTGAATTGTAGGACACCCAACTGGTATCTACAGAAAATTAGAGAATTGCTTGGTGAAGGAAAACCTACACATCTGGTGTCATAAGTATCGTATGAGTAAAGGAAGAAATGTTTTCCTTTCAGTGGACATAGGTAATGCACTGTTAAATAAACTTATATCCACAGATTAGAATACTAAAACCTGAGGAGGCTCTGTGAAATAGTGATAGAGAAAATTTTCAAGATTAAGAGGTAAAGTTGCATGTGTATTGCATGCTATGCATAGATTATCACTAAAATAACACAGAAAGGGGGAAATGTTGGCTGCCTTGGGAACGGAGGTGGGAGTTCTTATGTACCATCTCATACATCATATACTTTCCATAATGTACTATACTACTGATCTATGTCACACAGGCAAATAAATTTAGAAAATAAAACAAAGTAGAAACATTAAAACACTCCTTGTGATTGCATAACATCTTCAACTCCTTAAAGTACAGGACTAAACACAATCCTAGAAACACATACAGAAAAGGGCTAATCTTAGCATTTGTAGTTGTGTCTTAAACCAAAAATGTTTCTAGTATTAAATAGCTACTACTATATGGAATTGGACTCCAATGCACTAAAAAGGTGATCTAGGAAAGAAATGTGTAACGTTTTTACATTAAAAAACTTATCTGAGGGGCACCTGGGTGGCTCAGTCGGTTAAGAGTCCGACTTTGGCTCAGGTCATGATCTCGCAGTTTGTGAGTTCAAGCCTCACATTGGGCTCTGTGCTGACAGCTTCGAGTCTGCAGTCTGCTTCAGATTCTGTGTCTGCCTCTCTCTTTCCCGGCTCACACGCTCGCTCTCACAAATAAATAAACATAAAAAAAACTGATTTGAAAAATCAAGATTCAATAATGCATTACTCTAATCAAGTGAAAATTTTAATTTCATGTAGATACATTTACAATCACTGGCAAAAAAAGTAAAAGCAGTTAAAGGAATTTTCTTTAATATACATTCAGATTGGTTCAATTTCTAGTTGGTGCAGCTAAGATGGTATCACAGGTCTAAAAGATGGAACGCCCCCCCCCCAAAAAATAAATAAAAGATGGAATAACCCTTCACAATAAATTGACTTCTAAAGTGTCTATTAGTTGCTAGGTCTCTGTCTTGGAAAGATTGGAAAAGCAAACTCTTCAGTAACTAAAAATCCTTCTTAAGAACCACAATTACTGTTTTACCTGGACCACTGGTTCTCAATCCTGTTATTGAAAACTGGTATGCTTCCGGTTGTGCAGTTCCTAGCATATTGTGGATGTTGAATGCATGAATTAGCTCTTCAATCTCTTAATGAGATACCTTGTTCTAAATTAATAAATTAAAAAGTTTTCTTATTGGAGAACAATTCATACCAAAATGACATACTCTTAGGTATAGTATACTTCTACTCACTTTTAAGTGGGACATAATATTTCATCAAATGGTTACAAGCCATAACTGACTTAACCATATTCTTAACCATAGTCTATTGTTGGATATTTAGCCTGTTTCAATGTATTCTAAAATAAAATTAAAAAGTCAAGAGCTAAGGGGTGCCTGGGTGGCTCAGTTGGTTAAGCATCTGACTTGGGCTCAGGTCATGATCTCACGGCTTGTGAGTTAGAGCCCTGCGTCCGGCTCTGTGCTGACAGCTCAGAGCCTGGAGCCCAGCTTCACACTCTATCTCCATCTCTCCCCTGCTCATGCTCTGTCTCTCCTTCAAAATAAATAAACATTAAAAAAACCAAAAGTTAAGAGCTAAATAAACATGTAAAAAAGAGGGGGGCACCTGGATGGCTCAGTCAGATAAGCGTCTGACTTCGGCTCAGATCATGACCCTACGGTTCATGAGTTCAAGCACCACGTCGGGCTCTGTGCTGACAGCTCAGAGCCTGGAGCCTGCTTCAAATTCTGTGTCTCCCTTTCTCCCTGGCCCTCTCCTGCTCACTCTTGGTCTCTCTCTCTCTCTCTCTCTCACAAAATAAATAAACATCAAAAAAAGTCAAGAGTGCAAAAATAAACTTGTATTTTTAAAATGTTCCTCTAAAGCATGATCAGAGCACAACAAAAAATTAATATCTACCATTAAACCAACGACAAAATTCCAGCACATCAACAACAGTTCACTGATTTATTAGATGAACAAACATATATCCATATAATCAATGAAAACTGTCTGATATATAAAATAATTTAACAAATGTTGGGAATTAGCAGCACCATCCGTTATTGAAATAGCAAGAAAAACTTCACATATTTTATGCAAACACGAGAAGAGGGTAACTACTTTAAGACCCAATAATGCCACTGAATGTCTGGGATGATTGAGAAGGGCACCTTTTTAGGCAAACACACCTCCTTCTACTCCAAAGATTTGAGGAGTATATCTGATGATTGATGTTTTACAAAAATGCTAATGAAATAAGAGATACTGCATAGTATTTTTTATTAGGACAAGAAGACTAATGCCGAGCTACTTTAAGCATGGCTCAACACTTCTGCTATGAAAAATTTAGTTCTGAATTATGAAATTAGAAATAAAAAATAATTTTTAAAAGACACTAGCTGTCTCTAAGAAACATTAAGTGGAACACAGGTCACTATGAAAATACATCACTCTTCCAGTTTGCTTAATAATTTACTTTAAAAAGTTGTGTAGTTTTCATCACAAGTGACTTATACAAATTTCTTAATAAGCATTTTTAAAAGTTTAAATGTATTTCTAAAATCTAATAGATTCTTTTGATTTTTTTTAAATTTTAGCCCTGTTGTTACATTTACTGTGTCAGAATAAGAGACTGAGTTTGTTTGGGGTATACAAATTTACACACATTTTACAGCAACTTATACCCTAACATCTACAAAATCCACATTTATAATACAATACAAGGCCAGGATAAAACTGCCAAATTCCAAAAAGTGAAACTGTATACTATTTTTATTTTGTCCCCCTAAAAAACGTTCAAGTTCTGCACCAACTTCAAAAAGCCCTCTTCTATCCTAAGTTTGGGAAAAAAACATTTTCCAGATACATTTCAGCAGACACAAACAGTTTTTCTGTGCTGATGAAGTAAAGGATTTCCCATTTTCTTCTGGCCCCTAAGTCTGCGTCGCATGGTAAGTTTAACAGCGTTCTTTCGCTGTGAGGTGGTGGGGAGGCTTGCAGGCTGAGCACCACTACTTCTACTTAAACAATTTCGTCTATGCTTCTTCATAAGAGGACCAGAGTTGGATTCCTCTAATGTCCTTTTAAAGTTTGCTGGAGGGGTTCTTTCAACTTCTTGGGCTTTCATTTGACCTGGAGTTGACATCTTTAAATTTTTTTGGTCCATGATGGTATTTGTTGAATTGGTAGGCGCAAGGCCAACTGACAGGCTATTATTCAAAGAATCATGTATCCTTAAAGTCAGGGCTTTAGTGCAATTTTCTTCAAGTGGCTCTGGATCTTTTGCGGGTATGACTGCCGCCGGGACATTGCCTCGAGCTATCTCAGTTGGGACTTCTAAATAATTCTCTGAGAAGGCATTACTACGAACAAGGGCAGGTATATGGTCCTTAGAGTTCAGCCGTGGCCATGGGTCCTCCTCCAGTGACTGAAAAACAAGAAAGTAAGCCAAATAAATAATTTATTCTAGAATTCAACTCAACCATTGGGGAGATGAAGAAGTTTCATTAGAGTAAGTGACAAATTTGGTTGGTTTATTTCCTACTTTCCCATTTTTTTCTATATTCTCATTCCTGAATATTTAGTAGTATAGATAATGTAAAGTGTCACATTAAAGCAACAATGTCATAATGCAAACTCATATTGTTGCTTTGTATCTATTTCCCCGAACACTAGAGGCTGTTCTGTGACTTGAGAAAAGCAGGACATATGGGAACCTACAGAGCATGGATGGGGCAACTCTCAAAGAAATAAATGAAAATCATATGGAAACTTTCAGATAGTTTTTTAAAAGTTTGACAAGTGATTCACATATGCATTACTCCTTCAGATATAGTGCTCTACATACACTATTTTTCCCATTGGTAGATGATATTTTTCCTATCAAACCCAAATCTTCCACACCACTAATATTTTATAAAATCCTTGGGGCACCTGGGTGGCTCAGTTGGTAGAGTGTCCAACTTCAGCTCAGGTCACGATCTCACAGTTCGTGGGTTCAAGCTCTGCATCAGGCTCTGTGTTGACAGCTCAGAGCCTGGAGCCTGCTTCAGATTCTGTGTCTCCCTCTCTCTGCCCCTCCTCTACTCGTGCTCTTTCTCTCTCTCTCTCTCTCTCTGTCTCTCTCAAAAATAAACATTAAAAAAAATTTTTAAATCCTTGTCTTAATAGTTTCTCAAAAATGGAATTTAAGCATAAATATTATGGCTCCTTCAGGTATGTAACATTTGCCTCAAATCATTACCTCTTTTAAATCAAATCAAGTTTATTAAAATATTAACATATTCTGAAGTAAACCCTTTTATAGAAGGGTAAATGAAAACATATTATTTTCCTGATATAAAATCCCTTAGAAATAAACACCTTTCAGAAAGTGCTATATAAAAGTATACTTCTAAAAAGAATGTTTTATGTTTCTAGAATTAAAAAGAAAAGGGAAATTTAAGCCATCTGAAAGCATTTCAATCAAACCAAATCAAAATATAATGACTTTAGGTCAAATGGAGACTGGAGATGAGAAACCCTAGTTCCTAATTTGGTACTGCCTCAATTAGACTGCTGCTGTTTTTATCGTTGTTGTTTTAACTAAGAAAATACTCTTTCCTTCTGCAGTCATTGGTTCATTTATTTTATATTGCATAGTTTATTGAAAGCCCAGTTCTTATCTGTTTTAACACTGACTAGATGTTGGGCAGCAATCTTATTTCCAAGTGCCACTGTCAAGAAAGGACAACGGAACAGTCTTCATTCCAGGATATTTACATATGACTTTCAATAATATCAACAAGAGTTGTAGGTGAGTTTATCCTTCTGCATTAGTTGATTCCAATGCCTACTGTGGTCACAAGCATGTTCTGGATAATCACAGAAAACTGTATCTACTCATAAGAAATTACTGACCTCGAGTTTGTCCTGCTTTTAATACGGAAAAAGGATTTACAACAAGATAAGGCAGACAGAAGGATTCCTACTAACCAAACAATCACATCACTAATTTAGGCCTAAGAAAGAAGGTAATAGTCAAGCCATTGATAGGAATAGAATATACTGCTCCAGTTTGTAAAACAACGTTACACATTTTAACACAATTTACTGTAATTTCTGGTGTGCTGGGTCTTTTTAAATTCACAGATTATTATTCTGACACTACAGGAGTGCTGGCTTTTCTTCCCCCACTTTCTCCTTGAACTTTTCCTTTTTATTCTCTTTTTATTGGCATTCTGTGGGAATACGTTGCATCTGTCAGCACAGGCAACTGCTTAGAGTTCTCACACTCATCCCAGATTAATTAGTTGTTTTACTAGACCTTTTTACATATTCAAAAAACGTATGTGATATTGAGATTACCTCCTAAAAATACATACTTTACAAGTTTCACTACTTCAGAGATCAACTTCCTCGCTCCATCTACCTTACAATCCAACAATATTAAACAACTAATTGAAAATTGTGTGGAGAACTCAACTGAAACCAAATGTTAATTTTCTGAAACAACTCCCTTCCCTATTCCTCCTTCCTATAGCTCTTGGCTTATTAAAAAAAAAAAAAAAAAAAAAAAAAAAAAAGGTAAATTTAGTTTTGCCCTAAAGAAAGGATGGAGAAAGAAACGTGTGCCAGAGTAATATATCACTTAAACAAAGTATTTCTACCATATCTATTCCAAAACAAAGATATAACTAGTGGTATACCTTAGAATACATACCCAAATTCACATGTCTATAGATAGATAAACCTACACTCAAATGCCTAGTCCAAATGTTGGACAGTCTGTTTTATTTCCTTATTTTTAATTTACATATAAGTTAGTTAGCACATGGTGCAATAATGATTTCGGAAGTAGAATCCAGGGCTCATCCCAACAAATGTCTTCCTTAATGTCCCTTGCCCATTTACCCCACCCCCCCATAATCCCTCCAGCAATCCTCAGCTTGTTCTCTATATTTAAGAGTCTCTTACATTTTGTCCCTCTCCCTGTTTTTATATTATTTTTGCTTCCCTTTCCTTATGTTCATCTGTTTTGTGACTTAAATTTAAATGTGGGAAAGTCTTAAAAACCAAATTGACCAAAATGTCATTATATTTATCTAGATGCTACTAAACATGGGATTATTTTAACAAGGAAATAAATCAGAGACAATGTACTTATGGTTGCCAATTAAGATAAAACATAATTTCTTGGGAAGAAATTTGCCTTTACTTACTTGTTAGGTCAGAGCCAACAACACTAATTATTCTGAATGGCTCCAAATATTTTCCTCTATTTGGGTGGGGCCAATTGGTTAACAAGTAACTATGCCTAAATATAAGTTAGTGTATACATAAATCTCCTTATCTTTATTTTAGTATTGGATCATTATTTCGTTAGAATCATTATTTTCCTAGATCCTTATATCTCTAAATCATCATTTCTAAAATTCTAGAAATAATTTTTGAAACATATGTACAATTTTTACTAATGCCAATCAGCAGGCTGCAATAATTTTTATGTGAAATCAATATTAAGAATATTTATTCTGGCAATCCCTATCAAAATCCCAACACCAGCATTCTTCACAGAGCTAGAACAAACAATCCTAAAAATTGTATGGAACCAGAAAAGACCCCAAATAGCCAAAGCAATCTTGAAAAAGAAAACCGAAGCTGGAGGCATCACCATCCCAGACTTCAAGATGTATTACAAAGCTGTAATCATCAAGACAGTATGGTACTGGCAAAAGAACAGACACTCAGATCAATGGAACAGAATAGAGAACCCAAAAAAGGACCCACAAATGTATGGCCAACTAATCTTTGACAAAGCAGGAAAGAATATCCAATGGAATAAAGACAGTCTCTTCAGCAAGTGATGCTGGGAAAACTGGACAGCGACATGCAGAAAAATAAACCTGGATCACTTTCTTACACCATATAACAAAAAGAAACTCAAAATGGATGAAAGACCTCAATGTAAGACAGGAAGCCACCAAAAATCCTTGAGGAGAAAGCAGGCAAAAACCTCTTTGACCTTGGCCATAGCAACTTCTTGCTTGACACATCTCCAAAGGCAAGGGAATTAAAAGCAAAAATGAACTACTGGGACCTCATCAAAATAAAAAGCTTCTGCACAGCGAAGGAAACAATTATCAAAACTAAAAGGCAACTGACGGAATGGGAGAAGATATTTGCAAATGACATATCAGATAAAGGGTTAGTATCCAAAATCTATAAAGAACTTATCAAACTCAACACCCAAAAAAACAAACAATGCAGTGAAGAGATGGGCAAAGACATGAATAGACACTTCTCCAAAGAAGACATTCACATGGTTGACACATGAAAAAATGCTCACATCACTCATCATCAGGGAAATATAAATCAAAACCACAATGAGATACCACCTCACACCTGTCAGGATGGCTAACATTACAACTCAGGCAACAACAGATGTTGGCAAGGATGCAGAGAAATCTCTTGCACTGCTGGTGGGACTGCAAACTGATGCAGCCACTCTGGAAAACAGTATGGAGGTTCCTCAAAAAATTTAAAATAGAACTACCCTACAACCCAGCAATTGCACTACTACATATTTACCCAAGGGATACAGGTATGCTGTTTTGAAGGGGCACATGCACCCCGATGTTTATAACAGCACTATTGACAACAGCCTAAGTATGGAAAGAGCCCAAATGTCCATCGACAGATGAATGGATAAAGAAGATATGGTGTGTGTATGAATGGATAAAGAAGATATGGTGTGTGTATGAATGGATAAAGAAGATATGGTGTATACACAGGCACCCCATAAGAGACTCTTAAATATAGAGAACAGAGGGTTGTTGGAGGGGTTGTGGGAGGTGGGATGGGCTACTCCTGAAATCATTGTTGCACTATATGCTAACTTGGATATAAATTAAACAACAAATAAATTAATAAATTTAAAAAAAGAGAGTATTTATTTTGGAAGCCTGGGTGGCTCAGTCAGTTGAGCATCCGACTTCAGCTCAGGTTATGATCTCATAGTTTGTGGGTCTAGCCCCCCGTCGGGCTCTGTGCTGACAGCTCGGCACCTGGAGCCTGCTTTAGATTCTCTGTTTCCCTCTCTCTGCCCCTCCCCTGCTTACACTGTCTCTTTCTCTCAAAAATAAATAAACATTAAAGAAAAAAAATTTTTTTAAGAATATTTATTTACTCCTTGGGGCACCCAGGTGGCTCATTTGGGTAAATGTCCAACTTTGGCTCAGGTCATTATCTCATGGTTCATGACTTGGAGCCCTGTATCAGGCTCTGCACTGACAGTGCAGAGAGGGCCTGGGATTCCCTCTTCCCCTCTCTGCCCCTCCCCCACTTGGTCACGTGTTTGCGCTCTCTCTTTCAAAATAAATTAACTTAAAAAGTAATAATATTTATTCCTATCACAGTCTATGTCCCCTTACCCTTTATCTCCATTCTAATGCTTCCTTCTTTATTCTGCCTAAAGGTCAGTGATTCAAATACAAATAAATACATTAGGGAACACGAAAGTAATGAATACATTCAAACTGAGGAATAGACAAATACTCAAATGAACATAAGCTCCTTCACAACTCTCAAAAAGAGAAAGGAGATTCTAAAAGGTTTCAATCTGCACTATTATTCAAAAGTTTTCAAAGAAAAGAAAGCTTTGACAAGAAATTCTTCTAAGAATATAAGTATAAAATATTAATTTGTCAGTTTCTAAATGAAGAGTCAATGCAAGGAAAACTAAGTTGCCACCTGTATGTGAAGTAAAAGAAAGCACTAAAAGTAAATTTCCAAGTACTGAGCATAGGATCACAATACCAAAATCAATCAAATTTTTTGTACTGTGTAGCTCTGAATACCTTAAAAAACTGCCGAATACATAACATAAAATTCTACTGTGTTTCCTATTTTAATGGTCCGTCTTCTGAAAAGCACATTCTCAGAAGGCCCAAGTGTAACAAAGTAGTTATCAATACTACTAATTTTTAGTAGGAAAATACTGGGATGAAATCAGAAAAAAAGGAAATATGGTACCACTTAAATTTGTTTCATAGCCTATCTTAAACTCATTCAATATTAACATGAGTAAGAAGAGGAATAATGTTTCTTATCCATGTTATCAGACAACAAGTGCTAAGGTCTGATATCCTAAGGTCCACTTCAATCTTGAGTCTGTACGATCTAATCCAAACTGTTTAATCTCTCAGTCTTATTATCTGTATGACGGAATAACAACTGCACTATTTACCTATCTGGGTTATGAGGTTCAAATGAAATATATATGAAAGTACTTCACAAACTTTTAAATGCTTACACAAATGTTCATAGTATTAGAAGAGGATCATTAGAATATTATTACATCTACATCACCTTTCTATTAGGTGCTGTACACATAGCTAGCATTCAGAATAGCACTGATGTGAAGATGAATCAATGACAATAAGTTACATGACAAAGATCTATCACTTTCTTGAACCTCATTCAAATCCAAAATCCTTTTCTATGAAGAATCTGAAAACTTTTCAGGCAACACCAACCAAAGAAATTCTGTTTATTAAAACAACTTGAATACCATTTAAGAGAATTACATACCTTGACTGGTGGTGTAGAACATGGAGAAGGAGTCATCACGCAGGTTTCTTGACTATTATAGGAAGGACTATCCGTCAGGTTCAGATAGAGCTCATCTTCATTGGTGAAATTTCCCTGACTGTCCACTCCTGGAGAAATGCAGATCACTATAGCACTAGTATTATCTGCTCGAAGCATACGCTGCCTCCAGCGGCCTAGTGCTCGATTCACAAGCATTTTGGCACAAGACTGTCCTTGCTCACCCTATATTTAAAAGAACAAGAAGAAAGAAAGTTCACAACTCAGATTTAGTTGCCACTATATCTGTTATCAAATTTAAAGGTGTGTGTGGGGTTTTTTTTTTAATGTTTATTTATTTTTGAGAGAGAGAGACAGAGCGTGAGTGGGGGATGGTCAGACAGAGAGGGAGACACAGAATCCGAAGCAGGCTCCAGGCTCTGAGCTGTCAGCACAGAGCCCGACACGCGGCTCGAACTCACAAACTGTGAAATCATAACCTGAGCTGAAGTCGGCTGCTCAACCAACTGAACCACCCAGGCGCCCCTGTTTTATCAAATTTAAAATGAGGTATTCATATGGCTTAAATTAAATCTCCAAAATTTCAAACATTATCCACAGTCCCCATAACTACGTTAAAATAGTATTGCTCTAAATTTTTTAAAGTAATAAAACAAGGCCTTATCCTGTGGTTAAATTTCACCTGTGTTTTTTTCTTTTTGGTAGCAAGAAACTTACGTCTTCACTGTAACTTTAATTAGGAAAAGCTATATAGAAGTTATCTAAAATGGAAAGTAACATCAAATTATTACAGATAAACAATTCACAAATGAGATAATCAGGCATGGTAAAAAAAAAAAAAACAAAGAAACACAAACAAACAAAAAACACGTAGTTCAAACTCATGTTGTTTAAAGGTCAACTGTACATAAAAATGATGCCACTGATATGAGGAAAAAAACAATACAGTAAGTGGCTATGGTATGGAGATCACCACATACAAACAGAAAGCGTAAAAAAAAAAAACAAAACTCCAAATGATCTCATGTTATACAAATAAATGTGGCTTGGAATAAAACTTTTAGTATCATACACAGATTCAATACATGTATTCAATAATTACTAAGTTTCAAAGAACAGAAATGAAAACGATTTTCTTCCACCATACACTCTTACTAGGTGATCTCATAAGTTGTCACAGCTTTACCTAACTCTTAATACTCAAATTTGTATTTGAGAGGCTTCTCTCTCAAATATTTCTGCCTAATGAAAATACCTATCTAGATTAACCACAAGCACCTCCAATTCAACATGCCTACATCTGAATTAATTATCACCCTTCTACCCCAGAATAATGTGTTTCTTCTTGATAATAGCTATCACCAGTCAAAAATTTGGGCATCACCACATTCTTCCTCTTTAAAAACCCAAATTCTATCAATTCTACCACTCATGAATTTCTTTTGTTATTGTGTATATATGGATTTGTTGTTTTTTACCACTGTTACCCTATATCAAGCTTGCAAAATTTCTCATTTGGAATATAACAGTAGCCTCCAAAAGGAAGCCTAATAGATCCATTGCTAAAAATCAAATCAGGGGCACCTGGGCAGCTCAGTCAGTTAAGCATCCAAGTCTTGGTTTCTGCTCAGCTCATGATCTCATGGTTAGTGGGTTCCGGCTCTGTGTCAGGCTCTGTGCTATCAGCACGAAGCCTGCTTGGGATTCTCTCTCTCCCTCTCTCTGCCTCTCGTGTTCTCTTTCTCTCTCTCAAAATAAATAAACTTAAAAAATAAAAAATAAAAAATTAATGAGGTTTCATAGGCCCTTAAGTCTTAAGGCTATTCATAAAAGTCTATGGTTGTGTGTTTTGTTATCTAGTTTCATTTATTTATATCCTGTCTCCTTCTGATGAGTTGCAAAGTCTGTTTTACTAATTCTAGAGCCAGGCAAATGCAAAAATCTACACAAAGTGAACATCCTTAGTTCATATTCAAGACTCCTGACCAACGTACTAAAACAATGTACAGGTCATAATATCAAATTATTGAGTCACTTCTCACCATCAAGTATTTTTTCTCCTCTTGGTCCTGGCACATAGAGATGGCATCCTGCGGTGGGATCATATTCCAAAGTCCATCACTCCCCAAGATAATGTACTTGTGCTTTTGGGGGTCAAGAGTGTGGACACTTGTGTCTGGTTCAGGTGACACCACAAACTCACCACTGAAGAAATCATAGCTCCACAAATCACCTGGGGGTGGGGGGCAGAAGTAAGAAGCAAGAAGTATTATTTCCAAGCTAGTAATATCATGTCAACAGATTAAAGGAGAAAATCTACATATTCATCTCAACAGATGTAGAAAAGTATTTGATAACATTCAAAGTCTACACATGATTTAAAACACACACACACACACACACACACACACACACACACACACACCTTCTTAAGCAAACTAGAAATAAAAGACAACTCCCTTAACATGATAAAAATTCTTTTCTAACACTATACTGAAGGTCCCTCCCTGCATAGTAAGTTTAAACAATTAAAATCAGATATATAAACTGGAAAGGAGAAAATAAACTACCATTTGTTTCAGATAATTTTATTTCTACATTGGAAATCAAAACCAAATCAGATAAATTATCAGAAAAGGAACATTTAGAAAGGTTGTTAAATACAAACCCAGTTTATAAAAGTGAACTGTATTTCTAGACAATAGTAAGAAATAGTAAATATAAATTTAAACAATTTATTTATAACAGTTAACCAAATGTAAATATCTGGAAATAAATTTAACAAAAGTTGTGCAAGTCTTTTATGGACAAAATTATACAATTAGATTACAAAACATTAAAAAGACTATCTAAATAAATGGAGAAATAAACTATTTCAAAGGAAGACTTAATACTTTAAAGATGTTAAGTCTCCCAAAAATAGCTTTAAAAGCTTTAAAAGTCAATGTAATTCCAAGCAAAACCCCTAAAGAATTTTTGTAGAATGACAAGCTTATTTTTAAAATGTACAGGGAAGAACAAGGGCCAAGATTAACCAAGACAAGTGTGAAGAAAAGATAAAAGACAGAACTTGCTCAACAATTAGGAGTCTTAGTTGCTATCTGAAAACCCCTGCTCACCCGTAGGGTCAAGAAAGGATCTAGTCAAAACTTACAGAATAAATGTCAGTCACTTGGAAGAAAATTCTAGAAATAAAAATGAGCATTTTTATGTTCTTAAACTACCACATGACCAGTCTTTGGAGATTAATAGTTCACCCTTTCAGTGAGTGAGGAAAAGAAGTCCTCATACAGTTACCCTCCTTCTTGATTAGCTCTCTATGAAACAATACCTAAACTCCTACCTTTCAGACATATTAGTACAAACCTCAAAATGTGCAACTTAAGAACTTTTAGTTGACTCAGGCCATCAAAAATATTTTTACAAGTGAGATAGAAAAAACATTTTACAGAAACCATTTATTCTTCTGTGATAGATAATACAAAATAAGTGGAACAATGTAACTTTTCTTTTGCTCCCCAAAACTGGGGGAAGAGTAGAAAGAAAGGAGAAAACATTAATCTCTGACTCTTTTGTTTATAGTGAAATGTACTCTGAGTAAAGACCTAAATTAAAAGCAAAAGGTTTTCAGACAAGAAGGTGGTTTTTGCACTTTCACCATGTCTGACTTCTTTTTAAAAAAGAGGAAGCTCCTGGTCCTTTCTCTTCCTTACTTAAGCCTCCCTATTACCACCCAGCAGAAGTATCGGCCAATTCAAACATGCTCAGAGTCTAAGGAAAAAATAATTCATATCCATTACTCCACTCTAAAAGAGCAAAATTCATTGCTAAACCAGCCCCTTGAAAGAGAAAGGGGCAATTCAGTCTTCAGAGTAGCAACAGAGTGCACCTGACTGGCTCAGTTGGTAGAGCATGCAACTCCTGACCTTGGGGTTGTGGGTTTAAGCCCCATGCTGGGCTTAGAGATTACCTAAAAATAAAATCTTTAAAAACAAACAAACAAAAAAGAACACACGGGACCACTAAAAGCTAATTACAATCCAGGTCGACTCACAAAGACACATTTAGTTCTTTATGTTAGCAAAACAAAGTTCTTTGGCTGATGAAACTTTTAAAATGAGCATGGAAACAGTTCAGATAAATATTAATATAGCAAGTACAGAATTCATAAGTGATGCTAAAAGCTTTCAAAAGCAGTTTTTCCTCATTATTTGGAATTACTATTGCCATTCCAAGTAAGAACATATGTCTAAATTTAAAATCTATGTAAAAAAAAGAAATTCCAATTTTCAATATAATGCAGATTACATGACCTTTAAAAAGGGCCACAATTATTAATATCTTTATAAATTTAAAAATATTTTTAAATAAGTAATTTTTTCACTTAAGAGGCACAGTGTGTCAGTTTCTCCCATCATTGGCAATGCCAACCTGAACCATTTGGTTCAAATGCTATCAACCACCACTGTACAGGTGCCCTTTTCATTTTGTAATTGATATGTAATCCAAAGAGTGATAGCTTTGAGTCTGTGTGAAATATCCTCTTGTCCACCAAAATATGCCATGTTTTAGCATTCATTAATGATTCTTAGCCCCCTATGTTTAACTGTATGTTTAACTTTAACTCTATAATTAACTGTTACTATGATGGTTGTAAACTGATGACAGAATAAGAACATTCTTAAATTACACTTTTTGTTGTGTTTTCTGAAGAAGAGTTTCCCATTCTCCTCTACTTGTTTATAATCTTTTTAGTATCTTTATAAACTTATGGATTCTTTTTCCTTCAATATGCTATAAATTACTCCTGTCGTTATTTGTTTTGATGCTCAAGTTGCTTTAAATTTGCCAGTAAAAGTCCTTGGAGTGTTAATTTTTAACAAACTCATTACGTGAGTTGTATTCATAGCCAGATTTAAGAATATATGATATAGCCACAGTTCCCTTATGTTATCAATTCAGAGAATTTACATGGCTTTACCTGAGATCAAATGAATGAGGATTAGAATTGGCCCTTGAACTAATTGTTTCTATCACTGACCTACAGTTTGTACACCAAAATAGGATCACAGAGTATCATTCCTGTACATTCTAAAGGGAGGGACCTTGGGCACTGGGGCAGATGTAGTTGGTTGCCTGCTTGTTGGCTGTTTCCTTTTTGTCTTCAGTAGAGGCACTGGAGGGACCCCAGAGGAGAAAGAGGTCTTCCTTCTGGTTTCAGTATGTTTTCTGCTTTCTTCTGTGGCACATGGCAGCCCAGTGTACAGGACACAGTGGTCCTCACCCCTAGTGAATTTCAACATTCCTCTCCCTACCCTCTTTGGGTGGCTTCCCATGGAGAGCTCCCAAACAACTTTTGCCTCACTTAATCCATTCTTAAAACTGCAACCCAAATCATCCTTTTAAAACTCAAATTTAACATGGTGGTATGGGGCGCCTGAGTGGCTCAGTCAGTTAAGTGTTCCACTTTGGCTTAGGTTATGATCTCACAGTTCATGGGTTCAAACCCCGCATCAGGCTCTGTGCTGACAACTCAGACCCTGGAGCCTGCTTCAGATTCTGTGTCTCCCTCCGTCTCTCTCTCTGCCCCTCCTCCACTAGTGCTCTCTCTCTTTCAAAAATAAATAAATGTTAAAAGAAAAAGTTAAAGAAGAAAAAGATGGATGGTGGTGATGGCTGCACAACATTGTAAATGTACTTAACACTACCACTGAATGGCACACTTAAAATGGTTAAGATGGGGGGCACCTGGGTGGCTCAGTCAGTTAAGTGGTTGACTCTTGATTTGGTCTCAGGTCATGATCTCACAGGTTCATAGGATCAAGCCCCCCCCTTGGGCTCTGCACTGACAGCGCAGAGTCTGCTTGGGATTCTCTTCCTCAAGATAAACAAACATATATTAAAAACAATAATGATAAAATAAAATGGTTAAGATGGCAAAACTGTATATGTATTTGCCATAATTGAAAACACACACACAAATCGAGTTGTTTCCCACTTCTACTCTGCAACAGTTTATTCCTATTCTTAAGACACAACTCTTAACCACAGTCTAAAAGCATGAAATATTTTCTCATTTTATCTGTGCCTCTTATTTCTGTATCAATCTCTGTTCTAGCTACACTGGCCTTTGTCAGAGCTCCTTATATTCACCAGCCTTCCTCCCATCACAGAGTTGTTCGTAAATGCAGTTCCTATGCCTAGAACACACATTCTTCCACTTTTAACATCAAGTAATTGTTAGACTTAAATATCTCTTGCTTCTCCAGCTAGTAAAATACCATTTTATTTTATTTAAATGTTTCATTTATTTATTTTTTTTTTTTTAATTTTTTTTTCAACGTTTTTTATTTATTTTTGGGACAGAGAGAGACAGAGCATGAACGGGGGAGGGGCAGAGAGAGAGGGACACACAGAATCGGAAACAGGCTCCAGGCTCCGAGCCATCAGCCCAGAGCCTGACGCGGGGCTCGAACTCACGGACCGCGAGATCGTGACCTGGCTGAAGTCGGACGCTTAACTGACTGCGCCACCCAGGCGCCCCATGTTTTATTTATTTTTGAGAGAGAGTGCACGTGTGCAAGCGGAGAGAGTGAAGGGGGGGAGGGGACAGAGGACCTCAAGTGGGCTCTGTGCTGACAGCAGCGAGCCTCATAATGAACCGTGAGATCACAACCTGAGCCAAAGTCAGATGCTCAACCAACTGAGCCACCTAGGCGCCCCTAAAATACCCTTATTTTAAGTTCTTATTAACATGCATACAAATATTTAGAGATGTAATTTTTCAGTCCTTTTTGTGATCTGATGAATGCCTCTCCCCTTCTCTAAACTGTAAGATTCCATGAGGACGAAGGCCAACCACATGCTTGACACATACTGTAATCAGTATCTGTTCAATGAATAAATGATTTGCAAGATTCACATGCAATTCCATGAGGCAGCCACAAGAAGGCACCTTTGTCACATCTGTACTCAAGTAACTATAATCCTAATGAGTGCCTAAAAACGATACCAATTTCTGCGAAGCAAACTTCCCTCCTTCCCAAAAAGCTAGAAGAAAAATGGCCAATGCCATAAAAATGGTGCTAAATACGATAATTTACTATGAGCCAATAAGTATTATCATACAACATGTTAAACTATTAATTTTTTTTTTTTAATTTTTTTTTAACGTTTTTATTTTATTTTTGGGACAGAGAGAGACAGAGCATGAACGGGGGAGGGGCAGAGAGAGAGGGAGACACAGAATCTGAAACAGGCTCCAGGCTCTGAGCTGTCAGCACAGAGCCTGATGCGGGGCTCGAACTCATGGACCGTGAGATCATGACCTGAGCCGAAGTCGGACACTTAACCGACGAGCCACCCAGGCGCCCCAAACTATTAATTTTTTTAATTAAAAAAATTTTAGCAGGGGTGGGGAGAGACGGAAAGAGTACACGCATGCACATGTGTGCGGGGGAGGGACGGAGGGAGAGAGAGAATCTTAAGCGGGGTCCACGCTCAGCACGGAACAAGACACAGGACTCAATCTCATAACCATTAGATCATGATCTGAGCTGAAACTAACAGTGGGACACTTAGCCAACTGAGCCACTCAGGTGTACCCCATCAACAGTATTTAAAATACTATCTATGCCACTGACTCCCAAATTGCTATCTCCAGCCTGGACCTCACCTACTGCCAATTTTCATGAAGTCAACTACATGAAGTCAACTGGACATCAGTGGTTTTATGTCTGATAAGCACCTCAAACTAACTTGTTAAAAACAGAACTCCTGACCTCCTTTTACAACTGATGTTTCAGTATTTGCTATGTGGTTAATAGCTGCTCAGTTAAAAAAAAAAATCATTAATAAGGATATCTGCATTCATTGTTCCTTCTGCCTAATAAATTCTCTTGCCCCAGAAGACACCCATAGGTCTCAATGCCTCATCTCTTGATTCAAATGTCATTTTTTTCAGATCTCCTCTGAGTATGCCATTTAAAATTACACCCCTACTTCCCACAACATTCCCTGCTTTATTTTTCATGATAGCACCTTTCACTACATAACACAATACATAGTCTACTTATTATTTCTTTATTGTCTGTTTTCTCCTATTAGAAGGTAAGTTCCATGAGTCCAGGAATTTTTTATTGTTTTGTTCATTGTGGAATCCCTAGAACCTAGAAGAGTACCTGGCACATAATAGACATTTAATAGATATTTGGTAAATAAATCAACAAAGATTCATTTATGAGTCATGAAGAAGTGGGAACTCTGTGTGGTTTTAAAATATGTGCACAAATTCATTATACTTCGTAAGAAGCACAGCTTAATTCTGCTCAGAAGAAAAATCGACGAGATTTTCTAGTCTAGTCTAAGAGGAAGTGATGATGTGTCGCTTTTGACACTAGACCATAAAAACACATTATGGTTGTTGCACCTTGCTCTCTTGCATCACTTGATCAGGGGAAGCCAGCTGCATCAAGGAGCCCTACAGAGAAGCGCACAGGACAAGGAACTGAGGCCTACTTCCAACAGCCAAGTATGTAAGGCATCCTAGAAGTGAATACTCCAACCCCATTCTGGCTTTCAGATGATACCCATAGGTGATATCGTGATTACAACTACATGCGAGACCCTGAGCCAGAATCACTCCCAGGTTCTGAGCCACAGGAACCATATGAAATAATAAATGTTTTAAACTAAGTTTGAGAATATTCTGTCAGATAGCAAGAGATAACTAATTCAGTTACTCACTCTGGGGAGATATTAAGATCTAACAACATTAAAAATGTACTTATCTATGAACTGAGTTTTCCAACTGGTATCCCTTGAATGGATTGAGTATGACCATGTGTTAGCAGGATGGGACCTGAGTGGCTAGAGCCTTTAGGCCAGTTACCTCCAGCCTGAAGTAGCCTCCTTCACTTACTGAAGAAATATTATCATACTGTATGTGTATGTCATAGTATTTAAAAAAATTTTTTTAATGTTTACTTATTGAGAGGGATAGATATTGAGAGAGACAGAGCATGAGCAGGGGAGGAAGAGAGAGGGAGGCACAGAATCCAAAGCAGCATGGGGCTCAAACTCACAAACTGGGAGATTATGACCTGAGCTGAAGTTGAACGCTTAACTGACTGAGTCACTCAGGTGCCCCTGATGTGGTGTTTTAAAAGTAGGGGGCGCCTGAGTGAGTCAGTTAAGTGTCTGACTTTGGCTCAGGTCATGAACTCACAGTTTCATGAGTTCAAGCCTTGCATCAGGCTCTGTGCTGACAGCTCAGAGCCTGAACTCTGTTTTAGATTCTGTGTCTCCCTCTCTGTTGTTCCCCCACTCGCACTCTCTCTCTCTCTCTCTCTCTGTCTCAAAAATAAATACAGATTAAAAGTTGGTAAGTAATGTACTATGACCCAGCAATTCCACTTCTAATTTATATGCCTTAAAGAAATCTCATAGGTGTATATATTCATAGCAGCATTTTTCATAGTAGCAAATGCATAGGTATAACCTAACTGTCCAATCAGGGTGTGGAAGAAGAAAATACAGTTTCATAGTGAGACTGAACGTCTAATAGTCAACAATTAAAACTACATTTATAAAGATGAATAAATCTCAAAAACAACACACAGTGAAAACAGCAAGTTAAAAAAAGGTGTTTTGACTATGATAGAAAGCTAATCCAAAGATCAACATTTATTTATTTGTTTGTTTAACTTATTTATTTTAAATAAAGGCAGACTGCCACATGCAGACCTCATTTGGATGTGTCTGGAGTCTTGGAAGCTTGACACTACCCTATGTTCTCCTATCAGTGGACCTCGAGAACTTGTTTGGAGACTCTAGCTGGGGAGCACAGCTACTAATATACCCTTAACCGAAGAAGGGTCCTCCTCTATCAGGGAAGGTCATCCTCATCAACCAAGTATGCAGCTTCAGGAGGGATGCACATGGAGCAGTGAGGGAGGAAGGGGACACCCACCTAGCCAGCCAGATCAGTCAAATCAACCCTGGCAATCAATGGGTTGACAGATGTCACAGCCAGATCGCCCTCACATCCCAAAGATCAACAATTTGAAAAATATTACCATGGACTCTCAAAACCATAAGAGATCCTCAAAGTCTTATATTCTCTAACTTCCTATCCACTGTAGAAATCTATGCTAACCACAGTGGGTAGCCATTTAGCCATGTGAACACTTCATGGAACACTTCGTGGTTCGTGGGTTTGAGCCCCACCTTGGGCTCTCTACTGTCAGCACAGAGCCTGCTTTGGATTCTCTGTTCCCCTCTATCTGCCCCTCCTTTGCTTGTGGTCTCTCTTAAAGAAAAAAAAAAATCTCTCCAAATACACCAATCAATACTTTTTGTATTGACTATACATTCTGTAAGAAGCTCATTGAATGCTATTATTCAGTCTCCATCTCCCCACCCTCACTATCCCAATAAAGAACAAAGATGTAATATAGAAATTTGACCTGGTAGCAGTTAATAAGAAAAACATCTAAAGACTGGAGCTATTTGAATAAAACAAATGTGATATGATTACTAAAAGCTAATGACAGGATTCCAGGACTCTTATTAGTAGAAGTACAACACTCAGGTAGCAGGAACTAAATATTTCCATTATACTTCAAATTGGTCACACCACATCTTGTAGAGTGTCCTCAATTCTGGAACATTTACTGAAGGAAACATCTAGAGGAATATGATAAGAATAATGAAGAGACTGAAATTAGCCTAGAGGAAAGACTAGAGAAACATGCTAGGCAATTTTGAATAGGTAAAATGATGGTCATTAGGCAAAAGGCAAAATAAATATACTGCTTTGTTTTTGTTTCAGCACACATAACTAGAGCCAACATCTGAAAGATTCATGGAGGCAGATTTTAACTGACAATTATGCAAGTGTTTATACTATGAAATATTAGGATTTACTGAAGATATTCAAGCATGGGCTGAATTATTTCTTGTCTGAATTGCTCTAGAGATATCTCTGAACAGAAGAATATGTGAAACAGAAAAACCAGTTAGTTTTCTTGGTCTTTCTGCTCCTTCTTTTCCACTACACAATCACTAATGGGTTTCAAGGCTTAAAATGCTTGGCACATATACTTCATATATACATAATAACTTGGCATCTACTCTTTAAAAAATGTTTATTTATTTTTGTGAAGAGAATGTGAGCAGGGGAGGGGCAGAGAGGGAGGGAGAGAATCCCAAGCAGGCTCCGAGCTGCCAGCCCAAAGCCAGATGCAGGGCTTGATCTCATGACTGTGAAATCATGACCTGAGCTGAAATAAAGAGTTGACACTCAACCGACTGAACCACCCAGGCACCCCAGAATCTAAACTGAAGGTTCACTTTACTTTTTGAACCTGAAGTGAGACCCTGCCCTCAGTCCAGTGAATTGCCCCATAAAAAACCCTCTATTCTTTAGTAATATTAATTCTCTACCAATTATCACCTTCCTCCCTCTTTTTCCTTGCTAAGAATTGAAGGATCTCTTATATCACATGCTTATACTATGACATGAATAACCTGGGTAACTAAGATAGCATTCTAGTTCTGCAAAAATCTACAAAATATGTAAAGTGCCTATATACTGCTACAAGCCCCTAAATAGTACCCTTGTCTCTAATTTTATTACCCTATAATTTTAGCCATTATAGCAGCCAAAACGACCCTTTAAAAACAAACTGGATAGTACCATCAACAATAGCCAAATTATGGAAAGAGCCCAAATGTCCATCAGCTGATGAATGGGTTAAGAAGATGTGGTATATATATATATATATATATATATATATATATATATATACAATGGAATATTACTCAGTGACCAAATGAAATCTTGCCATTTGCAACAACGTGGATGGAACTAGAATGTATTATCCTAAGCAAAATATGTCAGAGAGATAAATATCCTAAGATTTCACTCATATATGTGGAATTTAAGAAATAAAACAGATGAGCATATGGGAAGAGAAGGAAAAATAAGATAAAAACAGAGAGGGAGGCAAACCATAAGAGACTCTTAAATACACACAAACTGAGGACTGCTGGAGGGGGTATCTGGTGAGGGGATGAACTAAATGGGTGATGGGCATTAAGGAGGACACTTGTTGGGATGAGCACTGCATGTTATTTTTAAGTGATGAATCACTAAACTGTACTCCTGAAACCACTATTACACTATACGTTAACTACTTGGATTTAAATAAAATTAAATGAATAAAATAATAAAAAAATAAAATAAAAAACTGAATCAGTCCGTCCTACTTCCATAAGCAGTAACAACAGCTAACATTTATAGAGTGCTTATGATGTGCCAGACACTATTTTAAGCACTTTAAATATATTGTCATCCAATCCTCACAAAAGAATGAGGCAGGTACCATCATTAACCCCATTTACAGCTGAAAAAACTGCACCCCATTAAGTAATTTACATATGATAAGTGATCTGCCCAAGTTTGTATAGTAAGTAAACAGCATTGGATTGGAGCCTTGGAATCTTGGCTCCAAAGTTTCTCTCTTAACTACTGTGGTATACTTCTCCTACTCCTCAATTCCTTCCCAAAAGTATTTATTTATTTGTTTATTTATTTTTATGTTTATTTATTTTTGAGCGAGAGAGAGTGCGAGCTGGGGAGGGGCAGAGAGAGATGCAGACACAGAATCCAAAGCAGGCTCCAGGCTCTGAGCTGTCAGCACAGAGCCCAATGTGGGGCTCGAACTTACAAACTGCTTAGATCATGACCTGAGCTGAAGTGAGATGCTTAACCAAATGAGCCACTCAGTCGCCCCAAAAGTTTATTTATTTATTTTGAGAGACAGCACGAGTGAGACAGGAGCAAAGAGAAAGAATCCCAGGCAGACTCCACGCTGTCGGTGCAGAGCCCAATGCCTCAGGGCTCAATCCCATGAATCACAAGATCATGACTTGAGCTGAAACCAAGAGTCAGTCAGATGCTTAACCAACTGAGCCACCCAGGTACCCTTTTCTCAAAAGTATTTAAAATGAAGTTTCTTATCATGGTCTAGCCATAAAGCCTTGTGGGGTTTAGTTCCTGCCTACCACCCATAATGTCTTCACCAAACTTACCTTACTTAGCCTGCAGAGCCCTTCTTAATTGGGTAAGTATCCTCATCTCCCCTTTCATTTTACATCTCTACCTCCTCTCTCTCACACTGGTTTCATTCATGTTCCTTAAAGACATCAAGCCCTTTCTTTCCTGCATTAGGATTCTGTGCTTGCAAATGACAACTTCCAACTCAGGTTAAATTAGGCCCAAAAGGCAACTCAGAAGAAAACCCAAGTAGTTCACACAAGAGACAAGAAGCTGGAGAACCAAGCATGGATACAGGTCAGTTTCAAGCCTTAGGCAGGAAAACCCTACCATATCAATGGGCACTGCCGAAAGAAGTCAGTATTCCTAAGATGAATTCATTCCAACCAGTTTCTTTGTTGTTAATTTTTGTCCTTACTAGAGTCACAATTCAAAATCCTAGAATAGAGAATCTGACTGATTTAACTGAGCTGACCTATGTTTTACAAAAGGACCCTGAATAGGAACGTCTAAATTAAGACTGCACATATTAGGGGAGACATAATTCCCAAAATTTCAGTATGTTATTTAGTAGGAAAAGAGAATACATGCTGGACAACTCACCCATCCACTGCCCCAAATCAAATACCTACTGCCTAATGGCTTTGTGGGAATGTTTTGACTATTATTTTCCTCGCCCCCTTCTCCTCCTTCAGGTCTTAACTCAAGTAATAAATACTTTTTTAAAGAATGTTCCTTGATCATCCTCTTTAATGTAGCCTTCCACTGTTACCCACTAATCCTCCTACCAATTACAGGTATATCACCTTGTTTAATTCCTTTATGACACTTTTTAGAACAATTTTCCCATTTGTTCATTTGTTGTCTATTTCCTCCACTAGATTATAGGTTCCATGAATGCTCAGCCTATCTGCATTTGATCACCAAAGACGAATTAAGAGATAGTAATATGAAAGGTAGAATGATCTTTTGAAAATGCAAATCAGATGGTGTTACTCTTTACCTTAGTATCATTCAATGTTTCCCAGTACACTCAGACTAGAATGCAAATATCTGCCATGATATGGCCCATGTCTGCCTCATTAACTCCAGTCTCTTGATAATTCCTAGAACATGTCAAGTTCTTTCCCAATTCAGGATCCAGGCCTGAAATATTCTTTAACAGACTCTTCACAAGAATAGCTCCTTCTCAGCCATCAAATCTCAGCTAAAATAACACCTCCTAAAAGGAGCATTTCTATTACACTATATAAAAGTTTTTCCATTCTAAATTATTTTTTATTACAGAACCCCACTTCTTTTCCTCACAGTATTTCCTAATCCATACTTATTTCATTTACAAGCTTATTTCTTTATTGCCTATCTCCTCAACTACATAGTCTTGTTCCGTGAAAACAAACAGAATATATCTACCAGTAAAATCTCTCCAAAGCCTAATTCAGTGCCTGGCACTAAGTCAGTACTCAAGTTTCTGTTAGAGGAAAGAAGGAAAAAATCAGTGTTTCCTAAAAGAAATTTGCTGTACAAGAAAATCTAACTGGCACATCCCAGGTAAGATATTTCTGTAGCTATAATCCTCTAGCCTTTCTTCCAAAACCAGGTAGACTAGAAAAGAAGTATTTTTATTTTGTAATGAACAATTATTTTGCTAGCTAAAAAGAAAAGAACCTTAAAGGCTCTTAAGAGAAATATGAAAGGCTGAAGGAAGCACATTTAAAAACAGTTTTAAGGGTAACACCAAGCCCAGACATACATATACTTCCCTAAGTATAGGTAGGAATCAGCAAAACATTAAACGTGACTCCTAATTAAGAAGCAATTGGCACTGAAATCCGTATTTTAACCTTCCCCTGGATTGACTGTTAAAGCATTTACTATTAAAACAGCATATTTCTACCCCCATTATCTGTTAAATGAAGGTTTAGTTCTTAGTTTCCTCTTTTATGTTACCACCGTTCACTGTAGAAAATGTAATAGGATTTCACTAAGTAAGTCCTACTTACCAAGCGCTCTTGCTACTGCCAGAAAAGGAATCTGGTCAATAACTGTACTCCTTCTAACAGGTCCATTGTGAGTGAGCCGAGGTCGTTTCCAAACTACACGATTCACCCCAGACTTGTTCATCACACTGAAAAAAGAGTTCATAAAAATACTCTAAATGAATAAAATATAACAAAGTAGATCAATGTGTCAAATACCTAATATAATCAATTATCACGAAATAATGACTTATCTATTTCAGACACAAAGATGCATAAGCCAAGATTCCTGTTCAAAGAGCAAAGACAAAATAGGGTAGATTAACATGGGGAATTTGGAGATTACTAAGGTAGGTTAGACAGAACAGAGTGGAAGTAATGAGAAGAAAAATGAGTAGATAACTTGTCAGAGAAAAAAGCAAGGTAATGTGATAACTAAGAAAACTGAGGAGAGGAAGAGGCTATAAATAAACAGTGATAAAAAAATTAAAAGGGGAAGGTTATGTAGTTTTTGAAACTTGTACTGAAAACGGTACAAATTCAGTTTTAATATTCTTAATTTGAGGCATAGGATATACCTAAATAGAAACAACTATGTATTACAGAAATATTTCTGTAATTAGGAGTATGAGAGTAGACTTTGCAAGCAGATCAGCTGTAGAGATATAGATGTGGGAGTTACAGAATAAGGAAACTCTTAAAAAGGAATGTGGCATAGGAGCAACAGAAATCTGTAATTAGTATATGGAGAAGTTAGTACATGTTAGGGTACCTAAAACATGAAAATACAGTCAATCTTTGAGCAAAAAAAGTAATAACACAATAGAGATGGTCTCCCTGCAGTTACCTGGCATGACTGAAATGGTAAACTGACTCTTAATTTAATCATAACCTGCCTGGATTAGAAAAAATCTACACAAGAAAAATGTTCCTCTGGAAGGCTAGAAAAGTTGGGGAGAAAAACACAAAGAGAATTTTCAAGAAACTATATTAGCCTAATTTATATTAAGTCCACCTGACAGATACATGCAGAAGACAGAGGGTGATTCCCAAGACTCTGAGACAGATGACACTAAGATAATATAGTTAAGTCTTCTCACTTAGAACTCCCGTGCATCCAGACACCCTTTGATTATAATCTGAAATTTCATTTCATCAACAGCAGGCCAACTGACAATAACATGAGGTTTTCTTGTCAGTTATTTTTCTCATGATTAATGAGTACTAAGACATCTTGATGAATACATGAGTCCCTTATCAGTTGATTATGTTGACCTTGAGTAGCATGACTCTATCCTCCTAAACTTGATGAACACCAAAATAAAACTGGCTTTAAGATTTAGAAAGCTGTGGGGTGCCTGGGTGGCTCAGTCGGTTAAGCATCCAGCTTCGGCTCAGGTCTTGACCTCACGGTTTATGGGTTCGAGCCCTGCGTCGGGCTCTGAGCTAACAGCTCAGAGCCTGGAGCCTGCTTCTGATTCTGTGTCTTCCTCTCTCTCTGCCCCTCCCCTGCTCATGTTCTGTCTCTGTCTCTCAAAAAAAAAAAAAAAAAAAAAAAAAGATTTAGAAAGCTGAAGACAGGACAACTAATGGCAACCACCCTCAAAGGAATGTCACTATAAAATGCCATATACCTCAGCAGCTGCCAGCTAGTTAAGCCCCAACTACGGCTTTTCTATCTCTACTCTAACTTCAAAAGAATGAAGATACTAGAGAAAAAAAAGATAACAAATGGAATAAAAGTCCTAAGAGAAGAAAAATAAAGGCATAAGCCATACAAATGAGAAAAGGCCACTCTTCCTCTGAGCCAAGAAAAACATGAATATGGCAGAACAGCCTCAACCTTTCTGAGGTAGAAAACAAACTTATCTGATAAGGGCATGCCAGGGGACTTGAGCAGCTGTCTCACGAAACTTTCTGTAACGATGGAAATGTTCACTCTGCTGCTCTCCATGGCTACTGAGCACGGTAACTGTGGCTAGTGCTAAATGAGGAACTGAATTTTTAATTTTATTTGATTTTAATTCTATTTAAATTTAAACAGCTATATGTGGCTAGTGGAAACTATATATAGGATAGCACAAAGGAGGAATGAAGCAAGTACAGAATGATCACAAAACGCTGTCAATGATAACACAGAAGAGAAAATTAAGAGAGTTGTTTATTTACTATCCCTTTGAGAACCCATTTAGTTTAATTCACAGTCCTCAAAGCAACATTATTCTAGGTCATAGTCTCAAGAGTGAGACTATCAAAGGTGGCCATTTTGTTATTCTATGCTTTCTTCAATGCTGATCCTCAAAAAACAAACAGGAGAGTAAAGATTAAATCTACCATTCACAAGAAGAAACACCATCATTCTGTCTTCATACTACCTAAGTCCTATTCTTTCCTAAACCTGCTCCCTAAAATGTAAGTTTTAATACATACTTAGGTAATTACAGTAGCTACCCAAATTGTTTCCATTATAAATCTAAGTAGGAGCTCTCTTGACACTTAATAGTCAAAGATATTATGGTCTCTGTGTTTCTGAGGAACAAAAAACAAAACAAAAAACAAAAGCAGACTGCTTTTATTGTACTCCCTGCTGTTGTCCTGTATGATTAAAAGGCATACACAAAAGGAACAGCCTGATATGCAGAGAGCTGACTTAGCAGCAACAGAAGGCTGGAAAAACATAGCACTGGCCAGTTGCCTAGGGTGAGACAGAGGGAAAGGAGGAAATAACTTCTAATAAAACAGCTCAATTTGTGCAAAAAGACACCTGCTCCCAAATGGCAAAGAGCATCTGTCCAACTATCCAGATGGTATTTTAAGTGATAAGACAAAAAACAAACTCTAAAAAAAGTTATTAAAAAAAAAAATCAAAGAAAATCTAATTTAACAATTCATATAAAAAATAAAGAATCATCAAGAAAATATTTTTAAAAGATTAATGAAAAGGGATCAGGCCTACCAATATTAAAAATTGCAACAAAGCCTCTATTTAAAAAAAGCATGCTATTGGTACACATATAATATTAAAAAAGCTCAGAAAAAGACCCAAGGATATACAGGAATTCAGTTTATAATTGCAAAGCCCACTTTGCATGACTACCAGTAGTGGTCTCAGATACAGACTGACTTTCAAACTCATAGGATCACATAAATGACAGCATGAAACCAGGCTCATTTAACTTTGTAGGATACAGAACAGGAAGCACAGTATGCCAGCATGGCAGCTTCAGTCATGTTGTCTCCAGAAATGATCCTTAACAGAAATCCAAGAGCCATTTTCTAGCCCCCATAAATGAGCTTCATATGCCACAGGAATCAGTGTCTTTTAATAGCCCATCCCTGCACAAGTCAAACTGCATGATATAGGGCTGCTAATAAGGTCTGTGCTTTCCAACAGAAATTTATAGTACACTCAAAATCTTCTCTAAACAGATATAGTTCCAATTCAAGGATCAGTATACCATAAGCAATGTTACCTTATAACAGAGCTAACACTCTGTTATTTATCTTAACCAGAGAAACAGTGCTAGAAGAGAGTAAACTCAAGGTCATCTTCCCATTAAAGAGGGGTTTTATGCCTGGTAAAGACTTCTAATCAGTAAGAAAAAGATATATAATTGTTCAAGTAGCTACTAATGGCCATAAAGAAAAAAAATTACTTGTACCCCACTACACATCTCAGATTTTAAAATTCCAGGGAGACTGAAGGTCTCTCCATACAAGTACTAGAAAAGTGATTCCCAGATCTTTTCAGGGGGTCTGCCAGGTCAAAATTATTTTCGTAAGACCATGTGTATACAGTGGAATTTTTGAAAGGCTACATGTCTTGATATGATATATGACAAAACGTGTCAATATTTGGATATGTGTAACTCAATAAACCAGTATTTTACAAATGACCAATGCCTATGTTACAAAATCACACATGGGCACTATATACTATACCATTCCAACTATACGATCTTCTAGAAAAAGCAAAACCATGGAGACAATAAAGAAACCAGTGGTTGCCAGTAACAAAGGAGGTAGGGAGGATAAATTGGCAAAGCACACAGAATCTTTAGACAGTGAAACTATTCTTATGATACTGTAATGGTAGATACGTGTTACTGTATGTCTGTCAAAACTCTAGAACATCCTGGGGCGCCTGGGTGGCGCAGTCGGTTAAGCGTCCGACTTCAGCCAGGTCACGATCTCGCGGTCCGTGAGTTTGAGCCCCGCGTCAGGCTCTGGGCTGATGGCTCGGAGCCTGGAGCCTGTTTCCGATTCTGTGTCTCCCTCTCTCTCTGCCCCTCCCCCATTCATGCTCTGTCTCTCTCTGTCCCAAAAATAAATAAAAAACGTTGAAAAAAAAATAAAATAAAAAAAAAACTCTAGAACATCCCTAAGGTAAACTGCAGACTTGGGGTAATAATGATATGTCAATGTAGGGTTATCAATTGTAACAAATACACCACTCTGGTGTAGGAGTGAAGTTTGTGTGTATAGGAGGAGGCAGGGAGTCTACAGGCATTCTCAGTACCTTCCACTCCATTTGGCCATGAACCTAAAACTGTTCTAAAACATAAAGTCTATTAATAAAAAAAAAAAATCCTATGTGGATTAAAAAAAAAAGCCATTTAAGCAATAGCTCTCAATTGATATACCTATGGATCTTAATGTGAGTGTATAAAAAGGTCATTAATATATACTATTATTAACCTTTAAGAAACTACCTCTTTTTGAGTTCTGGAATAACATCAAAGATGAATATCTCCAATACATGGAAAAGTTTTTAAAATATTCCTCCTTGGGGCACCTGGGTGCGCTCAGTCAATTATAGTCACAATCTTGCAGTCTGTGGGTTTGAGCCTCGCATTGGGCTCTGTACTGACAGCTCAGAGCCTGGAGCCTGCTTCCATTTCACCCTCTCTCTCTCTCTGCCCCTCCCCGCTCACATGCTGCTCTCTCTCAAAAATAAACATTAAAAAAAATAAATACATAAATGAATGAATGAAACAAAATACTCCTCCTTTTTCCAATTATGTATCTATGAAAGACCACATTTTACATCTGATACTGCAACTAAAACATCTTACAACAGATTGAAGGCAGAAGCAGATATGAGAATCTAGCTACCACTATTAAGCCAGACATTAAAGAGACTTTCAAAAGTGTAAAACAATGCCAATCCTCTCACTAAATACACGTGTTGAGAAATAGCTATTTTTCATAAAGATGTTATTTATATTAACACAATGGGTTTAGTATTATTTTTTAATGAATTAAGAAATATTTGAAAATGTCTCCATTTTTAGTTTCTAATACGGTAAAATCATTATATATAATCCATATAAACAAAAAGCTCTTTGAGGTCCACAATTTTTTTTTTTTAATTTTTTTTCAACGTTTTTTATTTATTTTTGGGACAGAGAGAGACAGAGCATGAATGGGGGAGGGGCAGAGAGAGAGGGGGACACAGAATCGGAAACAGGCTCCAGGCTCCGAGCCATCAGCCCAGAGCCTGACGTGGGGCTCGAACTCACGGACCGCGAGATCGTGACCTGGCTGAAGTCGGACGCTTAACCGACTGCGCCACCCAGGCGCTCCGAGGTCCACAATTTTTAAGAGTATAAAGGGTTCCTGGGGCGCCTGGGTGGCTCAGTAAGTTAAATGTCAACTCTTGATTTTGGCTCAGGTAATGATCTCATGGTTTCTGGGAAGCATGTTGTGTTCTGTGCTGACAGTGCAGAGCCTGTTTGGGATTCTCTCTCTCTGCCCCTCTTCCAATCACATGCGCCCTCTCTCGATCCCTCTCAAAATAAATAAGTAACCATTTTAAATTAATTAATTAATGATTTAAAAATTTAAAAATACTCCTCTTTGGCCCAGCAATTCCATCTAGGAACTAATCCTACAAATATATTTGTATGCACAAAAAGATGCGTGCACAAGATTTTTCATTTTACAGTAGTGTTTGTAATATCAACAACAACAACAAAATAGAAACAAATACTCTTCAACAGGAGACTAATTAAATAAATGATGGTACATCCATACATGGTACAGCTTCATATTGGATTGTGCATGAATAGCTATCAAAGAATACACAGTAATACTGGTTTCTTGAGAGGGAGAGGAACTGGGTGGCCTGTGGGACAGCAGTAGTTGAGAGACCTTCTAAAGTACATCATTTTATGCTACCTAAATTTTAACCAAATGAATGCTCCCATTAAAAATTATACATATTTAGATATATGTAAATCATCATACAGAAAATTATTAACATTTGGTGTATTCCTATACTACTCCTATTTCTCTGCATAGTTGAGATCACACTACAAATATAACTTATATCCTGCTTATTTTGTGGCTAGTAAGCATTATCCTTTATTACTAAAAATTCTTCATACATATGAGAGTTCATTACACTACTCTCTCTACCTTTACCTATGTTTGAAAATTTTCTTAACACCGTGATTTTTAAAAATTTACTATAAACATTATTTTTAATAGCTATATCATATTCAATGTTATAAATATGTATGATAATTTACTTAACAATTCTTCAATTGTTGGGCCTTCAAGTTATTTCCAGGCTTCAACAGCCATTAAACATCACTGCAATCAATAACTCTCTTTAGATATTCTGGTCCACATTTCAGATTTCTTTACAATACATTCCCAAAATTACAGAATCTATAAACATTTTTAAGTTAGTGATGTGTATTATATTCTATACAGGTCATACCAATTTATAATCCTACCAACAGGATTCCCATTTCACACTATAAAATATTGAGAAGTATTTTTTTTTGTTTTTAACTTTGGTAACCCAATAGCAAGAAATAGTTTCACTTCAGCAATTTTTTCAAATATTTACTCGCTTTTGCATTTTCGTTGCTATTGTTCAAAAGTCCTCTCCTTCATTCACCCATCTGGGTGTGGCAGTGTTTTAGCGTTTTTCTTACTGATTTTTGAACCCCTTATAGTTTAAAGATATTAATTCTTTTCCCAGTTTATTAATACTCTGGAAAAAACTATTTTGATCTAATAGAAGGAAGAAAAAGGAGGCAAGAAATAATATCATGGTAAGACTTTAGTTAGAACAAGTATTTAGAAAATACTGGATTCTATTTAACTTGCCTCATACCCTCAATTTTTAAAAATTAGTATTGGAATAATTTTTAAATGTTCTCATGTTATTCATTCCTCTGGTTTTTAGAATAATCTTGCATTTTAGTGTGCATTATAAAATATGCTAAAGCCACTTTCAGTTCATAGTTTACAAGCTACACAATGAAACAATAACTTGAAACAGACAAAATAAAATAATCAGAAGAAAGGTTTGCAGCAGCACATCTGACTTAAAAATCAAAGAGCTAGGGGCGCCTGGGTGGCTCAGTCGGTTAAGTGTCCGGCTTCGGCTCAGGTCATGATCTCACAGTCCGTGAGTTCGAGCCCCGCGTCAGGCTCTGTGCTGACAGCGCAGAGCCTGGAGCCTGCTTCAGATTCTGTGTCTCCCTCTCTCTCTGCCCCTCCCCTGCTCATGCTCTGCCTCTCTCTGTCTCAAAAATAAATAAAAACATTAAAAAACATTTTTTTAAATAAAAAAATAAAACAAAGAGCTGAAGGTTAACTGTAACAAAATTCTATTCTCAAAGCCAGATTCAAACTGTTCTACTCCAGAATCCTAAGGGCTGTTCTGTTCAGATTCTGAAAGTCATGCTGATCAGTATTTATGTAAAAGGTGATCAGTAAATCCTTGTATGTGTTACTTGACTCCCATTAAAATAGTATTTCCCTCTGGAGCCATTATTAGAAAAAAAAAAAGTCAATTCAAAACAATGAGGTAAGTATGAACACAGATGGGTACTTTATTAGGCAAACTAAAAACATGTAATACTGAGAAAATAACTTCAAAAGTGAGTAAAGGTCAATCTGGTTAGTAAAGCAGAAAAGGACTAAATAGAACCAAGAGAGGAAAGACAAAACAGCACAATGATTACCTCCCACCAAGTCCTTCGATTCGTTCTCTTTCCTTGGGAAGTTCTGGCTTATGGTCCTGTGTCACCTCCACAGCTCTGACAAAATCATCCTTCGGGTCATCCTGAATTCCAAGAACCACCCCTGAGTCACCCACGTGAGCTACATACATCTTCATGCCCCGTATGATGACCACACTGGCAGTTGTCCCTGATGTGCTGGGAAGACCTGTCATAGTCTTTGGCCATTCTGCTGTAATAAGAAATAAAATATTTTACTCTTCCAGATATAAACATTAGTATTGTATCAGAATAAAAATGGCAACATGTGCTGAATCAGACTTGATTTAGAAAAAAAAAAAGACTTGAATTAGCATAGAATAAAATTTAAGAATATTTTTAAAGCTATTCAAAAAACTTGTGTTAATTCCTTCATCAATATATTAATGAATTTTATAAATAATATAATTATATTACAACCATCAAACCAACACTAGGAAAAAAATATTACAGGATAGGGGCAGCTGGGTGGCTCAGTTGATTGAGAGTCTGACTCTGGCTCCAGTCATGATCTCCCTATTCGTGAGTTCAAGCACCATATTGGGCTTGCTGCTGTCAGCCTGTCAACACAGGGCCCACTTTGGATCCTCTGTCTCCCCTCTCCCAACCCCACCCCGCTTGCACTCTCTCAAAAATAAATAAATATTTTTTTAAAAATATATTATAGGATAAAGTAACTAGTTCCAAATGTCTTAGTCCTAACTACATTTAGCAGCAAGGACGTCCTCAGAGTTTTGATACCTCTATAGCCAGTAGCTTAGCATCTATTTATTAATTTCTCTTTGAAAAGATTTCCATAAAAAAGCTACTTGAGTTGTTTTTGAAGTAGCTGTTTTGAATATTCGTAATCTAACAAATAACATTTTTATTGAGCACTTATTGTATACCAGGTTCTGTGCTAAGAGCTTTACATGTATAATCTAAAATAACCACTTGCAAAAACAAAAACAAAAAAACAACAAAATAACACTTGCATGGGGCGCCTGGGTGGCTCAGTATGCTAAGCATCCAACTTCAGCTCAGGTCATGATCTCATGGTTTGTGGGTTAGAGCCCCATGCTGACAGCTCAGAGCCTGGAGCCTGCCTCAGATTCTGTGTCTCCTTCTCTCTACCCCTCCCCCGCTCACACTCTGTCTGTCTCTCTCAAAAATAAACATTAAAAAAATTTTTTTTAATTAAAATAATACTTGCAGCAAACCTCCAAGACAGGTAAAATTATTCCCATTATTTTTATTTTGCAAATAGGGAAATCAATAGGTTGAAATAGTTCAGAAAGTTGCTCAATATCAAGTGGCAGAGACCCAATATATTTAACTCCAAAATCTTAAATGTCTAGTTCATTGTTATTGAAAAACTCTAAATATTCTGGGGGCACCTGGGTGGCTCAGTCAATTAAGGGTCTGACTCTTGATTTCAGCTCAGGTCATGCATGATCTCAGGGTTCGTGAGCTTGAAGCTCAAAGCCTGCCTGGGATTCGCTCTCTGCCCCTCCCCCACTTGTGGGCGCGCTCTGGCTCTCTCAAATAAACTTTTAAAAAACTTGAAATATTCTGTAATATTAAATAAACTATAATTTATGGTTCAAGATAGCCAACTGAATCCAAACACTGACACATTCTCCTCACCAAAATCCCATTGAAAGGACAGAATATAAGTATTAGAAAAAGTCCATAGCAGTCATGAACACAGAGAAGGGGCATAAGCAAATCTGAGGAATCCCCAGAATTTTAAAGAAATGGAATTACATTAAAGGAAAAATCAGAATGCAAAACTTGTAATCCAATATAAGCAAAAACCACAGTCAGTAAAGAAAGCAATACATCAGTTTTCCCTGTTAAAAGAGTCCCAGAAAAGCTCAAACTCAGACAGTGACAGCAGCTGTGTCAGGAATAGATAGCAGAAGTTTGGCACATATAGTTAAAACTTCAGGAGCTAGGTCAGTGCCTAAACTTCTGCACAATAAAAGGTGAAACATTTTAGTTCTTAAGCTGCCAGTAATTATAATACCTTTCTTTTAAGGGAAGTGATGCATCTGTTGATAGAGACAACAGGGGCTCAAAGGGGATGAGGGATAAGAAATAGGGTCTAAAAAACTGGATGGGGTGCTACACACCTTTCATAGCCACAAGGTTTCTCTAGTGTATTCAGGTTAACTAGAGTTCTTTTCTTTAAAAAAAAAAAAAAAACAAAAAAACAAAAAAACACTTATTTACTTTTGAGAGACAGAGCATGAGCAGGGGAGGAATGGAGAGAGAGGGAGACACCGAATCCAGGCTCCAGGCTCTGAGCTGTCAGCAAAGAGCCCGATGTGGGGCTTGAACTCATGGACCGTGAGATCATGACCTGAGCTGAAATCAAGTTGGATGCTTATGCACTGAGCCACTCAGGCGCCCCTACCTAGAGTTCTTTTCTTTACAATATTACATACGCTAAAAAGATATTTCTTGAATCCTACAGTGCATCTCCTCACCTCATCCAGCAGATGGAATCCACCCCACAGAATGTCCTGTCACTCACAGCAGAGGGCTGCTTGCAACATATGAAATAA